>NC_142046.1:31952811-32256676 GCF_982192425.1 Myodes glareolus
GTTTACTGAGTAGGCATACTTTTTAAGATAAAAGTAACATCTGCTTGCACTGACGCCTTTATTTCCGAAACAATATCTCAGTGATTCTTGTGTCTTTGCATTCCCTGTAAGAGAGGAACCGTGTTCTGGAGTGCTTAGGTTCGCTCATGGTATGGTAGGATTAAGCTAGCTTTTTAATGGATCATGAATAGTCCTGAATGATTATCACAGGATGAAAATCCAGCCAACAACTGATATAGATAATGGAGTATCATTTCTTCTTTTTAGTGGCACTGTTCTCTGTAGAAATAGTGGCATGTGGGGAATGTGGTCATCTGTTTGGAGCTTTCAAGCTTCCTAGCAGTGGCTAATGTGCATTTTACTTAATTTAAACTTTAAACAGTTATCTCTTTAGGGGCGACTTGTTCTCTCTTACTGTCTGACTGTCCTCAGGCTGTGAGAAAAGTGGATACTCATTTCCAGGGCACTGCTACTTACTAAGGTGCTACATACCTTCTAAATTTAAAGTTACTGTAATACTGTAATATGGTACTTTAACTGCTAACAAGTGCTCAATTTGAAGTATGAACTAAGTCACCATTCTTGTTGCTACAGCTGGGCAGGGAGGTTTACAGCAGGCCTAGTTTGTCACCAGGTTTTGTTGGTTTCTGGCCATTGTTCTTCCTCGTATGTTTTCTTCCTAGTTTGTGTTTCATGAGCATACACATAGCCACCAAAAGCATTATTTTGTGTTTCATCATTTGATTTTATTACTTTCTAGAGAGGTGAGTTATGGTCACTCACTGGAAGTAGGAAATTTCAGAGGTTCTTATGAAAGCTGTTAAAAAAAAAAAAAAAAAAAAAAAAAAAAAAAAAAAAAACCAAACTAGACATGAGAGATATTACAACTCCCAAAGGGTTTACAAGCATGAAAATGTAAGTTGATTCTTAGAATCCATATAAAAGAAAAGAGAGAGAGAAAATTAAAGAGGGGTGGGAGAAGACAGGCAGATTGGGGGTTCATGCTTGTTGTAATCCCAGCACTGAAGGAATTGAGTTAACTGGGTTCTGGGGTTTGCTGGCCAGCCTAGCCATTTCTAGGAGTTCCAGGCCAGTGGGAAATGGCATTTAAGAATGACTGCCCAGGTTGTCCCATAACCTCCATGCACGCACTCCTTGGGGCTGTTTGGTGGTGTTTGTGAAAGACAACACTGCCCTCTGCTGTTCAGAAGACAGTTTCAGCTCTTGTCCACCTCAGTTCAACTGCCTGTTTACTCCTGCATTTAGACTTTAAAACCTTTGAAGTAATAACTAATGCTTAAAGTTTATTTTACTTGTGGGCTTGAAGCCCATTGGGTCAGGTAATTTGAAGTTATTTTAACAAAAAATTTTATTTATTACCGCCCTGCTAGGTGATATTCAAGGACTTTTCCTTTATGATTTTTTTTATAATAATACTTTCCTCTGGTTAAAAGGAAAGTGTTCTTAATCCTTACCTTAAAAATATAATCCATTGAATCACTGTCAACTTTTAAAAAACTAATTCATTCTTTCTTTCACCTTTGTAACTGATGTGTCATTTTTCATTTCATTCTAAATATGAATCGTAATTTCTTTTGCCTGTGTTTTTTCTTCACAAGCACGCCTTTCATATAATGATAGAGGTAAGATGCATTGATGTTTGCTTATAGTTGTGAAAGCTTTTGTGGATGCCCACAGGACATTTGTCCTTAGAGTTTTGTTGTTATTATTGCTGTACTTTGTATCCTTTATAGTTTATTTACATTTTTTGTCATAAAAATTCCCCCTTTTGTATGCAAATATGATTCACTTGGCATAGTCAGAGGTTTTGAAGAATTGTTGGCAGTATTTGTACTTATCTAAGGTAGAATGTAGAAAGAGCTATTTCAGCTGAACAGAAGATAAAACCTAAGGAGGTCATTAGACCTAGAAACCCAGTATTTATAATTTTTTTATAATATTTCATATATTTAAATGTCAGTGTTTCCTCATTTAAATAAGAGATTTTTTTTTTAGTCTAGCTCATTACCTTTTAACTTAAAAATCTGTATTTTCCAATGGCATCTCTAGCAAATGAATTAGCTGCAGAAATAGCAGCACCTTTGATAAATCGCTTCCTGGAAGGTTGAGGCTGTTTGGATTACAATATATACTTAATTGAGAAATAAGCAAATTGATCACAGATGGCTTTGCTGCTCCTCTTGAATAGTGTCCCAGCAATGGGTACAGTTATGTCACTGGGTAAGGTGCTCTGGGCAGTGGGGTTTTACCAGTAGCTTCATTTTCAACGTATCTTTTGATGTCTTAAGAAGGAATACAAAGTCAGAGCCGCTTCTGATGTTTTATGCATTGAATGGTTGTTGAAGGAGCACTGGGAACTCAAGGGGAGAGTCTCAGAAGTTCTGTAGTCCTTAGAGTTGCTGCCCTCCGAGTGTTTCTGTGCAGCAAGGCAAAGCCATGCTTTTCGGATGCCATCATTTATAATGTGTTAAGTTCCCATTTGTCTCCTCAAGGGTTCATACGTTTAATGATACACTCCTCATCCATAGAAACAAATACTGAGTTTTTCTGATCACTGAGTTTTCTGATAGTTATAATGATGCTAATAAACTGAGAATTATTTCTAATATACAATAAATGAAACAGATGTTAGGGGTGATTTAAAACTTCATTCTAGTTACTTCTTAAGAAAGAAAAAAAGGTATATTGATGATATTATGTACTGTGTAGTTATTTTATTATGAAACTGCTTATTAGCCCAATCTTGAAGTATTTGAGAATATTAAAGTATACTTAAGGCTACATATCAAAAGGGTTTGATGTTGATAAGAATAAACCTTTGAAGATCATTTTCTTCCCTTTTGAAAATTGGCCAGTGTTTAATTTTTCATACTGTTGGGAAATTTTGATAGTTGTATATTTTGTAGCAATTAATCGTAGAACTTTGAGTAAAATTGTAATATTAAAGCTTGATTCAAGATTTCTCTAGGAAATAAAATTACATTAAGAAATTTACTAAGGAAAGCCTTTTAAGCCTGTAGGAATTTTGAAGTTTATTTTACATCTGGAAAACATTTAACATACTTTGAGCTACTGTTATATTATTGAGCTGTTAAAGAAATCATCTCAATTCTGTGACATTAACTAGACTCATGTCTATGGTTGGTACCCCTTTAAACACAGAACAAATGCGTGTTAGTGATCTCTAGAGACACTATTGGTCAGTGTATAAAAGGGCTGTCAGAGGAGAGTGTTATAGTTGTGTTATTCTCTTTTTTCAGTTATTACCTGAAGGTTTTAGTCACATTGCTTTGAAAAACTTGTTGTCTCTATTTAGTTATTTCTGTATTTCTATATAAACCTCTACACTTACTCCTGGGCCTCGTGGACTAGATTGTTTTCTTGCCTTTGAAAGAGCAGTGTTCACCTTTCCTCTCTAGTTGCCTCAGTCAGCCTTTGCCTGTCAGTAGAATCTTAAAAAAGGCAGAAGACAGTTAAGGACTGGTAAGGGAGGACATGATCCTCATAGCAACTTTTCAGAGAAGACAAAGGTTCCCCTGCTTGAGACTCACTGTGAGCCTGACCTTTATGTAGGCTTTGGAGACAACCTCTTTGGTCCATCACTCTGCTAAAGAGAGGCAATTTGATTTTATTAGCCTGTGATATTTTTAGGTAGAAACAGCAATTTTAGTAGGCATTTAAAAACAGACATGACTTGAGAATCAGTCACAGGAAGTCTTCTGTCTTACTTTTTAAAATAGGAGTTTTCAAGCCTTTAAATAAGGGTTATCTAGAAGCTGCGGTCATTTTCCATGTAATACTTTGTAATTTTAATTTGCTTGGGTCATTGTAATGCTTGATAGAAATTTTTTAGACTCACAAACAGACTAGTGGCTGAAGGATGGCTACAGGGAGTACTAACAGTCTTGAACATTATGGAGTTGTAAAAGGGAGAAGAAAGTTAGGGTGAGATGCAGTGATCTAGGATACAATGCCATTCTCAAGTGTCTGAGGTACCACCAGGAGTATTAGTTCCTTCTCATAGAACTTTAGCCGTTGAATCATTTCTGTTGCTTTGTCTGTTCTTTTCCAGAGGGTTCTTACATGTTGCTTTAGGTGCAGAGAGTAAATTGATTGAATACTTTCAGCAAAGGGTTGTTATTCTATTGGTGTAGGGAGTTTTCCTTGCAGTTCTCCTTTTTATATATTATCCTGGCCTTGTTTTAAATCCACCATAGCATCACTCTTGTCCTTTATTCACCATTACAAGTTTCCAGAACCACATTCCTAGATTTTTATTTGTTCTTTGTTTTATATTTCTCTTCAGTTATCTTGATTTTTATTTCTATTCCGTTTTGGCAAACAGTTAAAGGGATGAACTATTAGTGTTGTGAAAAATCAGAGTGAGTGAACAAAATGTTTGTCTACAGAAACAGTTCTTTTAAGTGCTTTTGTATTTTATATACTTGTTTAAGTGACTAGGCAACAAAATCAATAAAGAGAAAGTTAATGTTAAATAACCACTGAAAAAAGTAGTAGATTATGAGATTTTTCTTTATATTTTGCTGTTTTGAATCTTTTCAAATCTGCATCATTTAAGAGAGTGTGAGCTGAACAAAGCCAATGGTGTACTATTGAGAGTGTTCTGAAGTTCACAGAAAGCCCTGGGAACAGTGGTTAGACTGGGTTTCCAGTTTTTTCACTTGCTGTTCCTATGCAGCAACAGTGGTAATGTTGTTAGACATTGCCTGCTTATTGGTTCCCGCTAACACCCAGAAGCCCAGTTCTCGCAGGCTGAAAGCTAAGGTCATGCTGACGTTCATTCACTTACGTGTTCACAGTTTCTGTCAGTACCTTCTTCAGTCTGCTTACTTTTTTTCTCATTTCACAATCCGTGTCTCATGTTCTGCTTATTTACAGTATTATTGTTATTCACCTGTAGGACCCAGGACCACCTCCACCTTCCCCATTACTGGGTTTGAAGCCATTGCAGCTGTTAGAAGTGAAAGCAAGGGGAAGATTTGGTTGTGTCTGGAAAGCCCAGTTGCTTAATGAATATGTGGCTGTCAAAATATTTCCAATACAGGTATGTTTATTAAAGTTTTCTATCTACCTATGTTTTTTTTTTAAAGCTGTAACCATTTAGAACGTTATAGCTCATAAAGAGCCTGAAAACGCAAGCTATGTAAAGTGAATTGAAAGTTAGTGGTGAAAGCACTCTAGCCTTTCTGTTCTGCACTCACATCTGAGAAAGGGAATGATCACAATAAATGAACATATAGTCAATCTTTTATTAATAAACACTAAAGACTAGTATTCTAGTCACAGAGTAAACCTGTTTGAGTAGTTGTCCTAATATCTCCTTGACAAGAAAGAACAACAGATTGTGTGATTTGTTTTAGAATGGCTGTTTGAGCTACATGATCAGACTTTGAGTCCTTTTCATTGTACTTTTAGTGTTCATATATAATTATTTCAGTTTTTGTTGGTAATTTTTCAGAGGCAGTAAATCAGATTCCCACAGTATTTGTTTTTCCTTGAAATGCAGCTGAACTTCCTATGAATGCCTGGCCTAAGGCAGTCTGTACTGCTGCTGCTGCTCCATTGCTGGTTGACTTTAGGGCTTCCATCGTCCCCTTTCTCTGGTGATATACTCCTGTGGCTGATGGCACCCTTGGTATTGAAGTCTTGGCTACACGTACTTAACCTCCATCACCCCAAAGCTACTGCAGAAACAGTTTCCTTAACTACCTATGTTTTCGCCTCTCACTTCCTCTAAAGCCTGTCCCACAGAGTTTTTCTCTAGCTTGGCAGCAGTATAGCTCTTTAAAAAGAGAAGCATTTTGTTGTGCTAAGATTCGTAGTAAGCTCTGGGAAGTCATTTAATGTGTGAGGAATCTTAATAGTTAGAAAATAATGTAGATATTAAGAGTAGAAATAACAGTAGCAACTATTTTATCACATGCTTTTATGGACAAAGTAATGATTTACATGGTATATGTTCATGTATTATGTCTATATACATGCATATATACTTTAGCAACCAAGAGCACAATCATTCTTTTACTTCACTGGAAAAATAATTGATTTTTATAAAAGTCAGAGGAAAAGCCAGAATTTCATCTTGGATCCAGAGATTTCATTACCATTAAATTATAGTGTAACTCACTTTCATTGACCTTTCATAGTGAAGAGAAACTAATCTTTTGTCAGTATATAATAGACATATAATAGACATAGATAACCTGCAGGAATGAGTAATTGATAGTCTTTAAAAAATAAAACCAATAGGTATCATTAGCTTGGTATGGTAGTGAGGGAGGGGCAGACTGAAGAGAGACTTTACCCAATCATTCTACCTAAATTTACCTTCCAGGTAAGACTGTGAATAGTAGCATGAATAGTTGCCTACCATAAAGTGCTTGCAGAACTTGTAAGCAGAATGTGTTGCTGTGTAGCATACAAAAATGCAGTGGTTTTTGATGAATGTCTGTGTTTGTAAATGTAGCAATTCAGAAAAGTAGATTTTGAGGGAATGGGGTAGGATTTCGTAAATAACGAGGGCTTATGGATTATCTATACTGCCTGTTACAGATTTCTTTTATAAAAAAACAATGAAAGGTCACTTGTATTTAGCTCATTTTATTGTTGTATCACTTGTACTTAGCTTATTTTGTCACTGCTTCAGAACTTACTCCATCTATCTCAGTGTGATTTATTTTCTTGTACTTTTTGTGTTCTTACCATGATTTTTTTCTTTTTTCTTTTCTTAACTGTAGGACAAACAGTCCTGGCAGAATGAATATGAAGTCTATAGTTTACCTGGAATGAAGCATGAGAACATACTACAGTTCATTGGTGCGGAAAAACGAGGTACCAGTGTTGATGTGGACCTGTGGCTAATCACAGCATTTCATGAAAAGGTAAAACAACTTAATACTTAAGTTTTGTTAAGCTGAACTTGGCCTACCTCCCTAATGTTAGGTGTTGTATTTCAAGAGAAGAGTATGTTATCACAGTTGATTAATATTTGATCATATATAACTTATAAATAAAAATCTTACAAAATTACTTTAAGGAAAGAACAATTTTGTACCTAACCTAATAATCACAGAGCAGCCCTTGGCCTTGCCTTCCTGTGCTGCTGCAATTACTTCTCCTAGGGCTACTTTAGAATAGACAGTGTTTATTGTTTTCCATGTATTACTTATGATACAGTTTGATTTTATGAACCCTGCTTTTTTCTATGCCTTATAATTCTTTAATGATGAACCCTGAGACAGTAATTTGGAATTAGTATCAAAGCACATGTGTTTCTCCCTCATTTTTCAGTTAAATTTTTTTTTCAAGAAAATGCTTTTGTGTAGCACTGGCTAGCCTCATCTTCTTGCCTTAACAGCCCCCAAGTGCTGGAATTATGGCTTTGCATTACCATTGCCAGCTAAGACACTTGGTTTGAATAATGAGTGTCGTCTTTGTTAAGTGTAACTGGCTTTTTATATCACTTAGTATTTGATCATAAGGATCATAATATCTTTAGAAAGATTGTGTGTGTGTGCACACATATGTACGTACACATGCGAATACATATAAGGTCCTTATGTAGAGGTTGATATTTTGGATATCTTCCTCTGTTTCCTTTTGTTTTGTTTTATTTTGTTTTGAAGCAGGGTCTTTCGCTGATCCTGTAGCTCACTGATTTGGCTGGCTAGTGAGTTTCCAGGGATCTGCCTGTCTCTGTGTCCTCCTAGCACTGGGCTTATAGACTAATGTGGGTCTGAGGATCTGAACCCAGGTCTTGATGGTTGTGTGACAGGCCCTTTATTTCCTTTATGCAGATTAGTGGTGATTTATGTTTTCAGTGTGGTTCTATAATGTTTTACTTTTAAGGTTAATTTTTTCTACGATTTTCAGCTAGTCTTTTTTTAAAACCTTCTAAAATCATGGAAATGAACTTATTTTGGTAATATGGTTTTAAAAATAAGTTGAATGTTCATTAATGTGAGTTGGAAGAAAATTTGAGCAACTCTACAGTTATTGAATGATTGATTAAGTATGTACCGAAAGGAATGCATTGCCTCCATATTTAAAGAAGTTTCCATCTATGTAAAACTTTCATCAAGAGCTTCTGTGTTTTCCCCCTCTTTTCTTTAGGGTTCGCTGTCTGACTTCCTTAAGGCTAACGTGGTCTCTTGGAATGAACTTTGCCACATTGCAGAAACCATGGCTAGAGGATTGGCATACTTACATGAGGATATACCTGGCTTAAAAGATGGCCACAAGCCTGCGATATCTCACAGGTAAAGCAATATTTGCATTTTCTTTTCGTAAACTCATAGGCTTCTTATTTAAACTTAATTCAGGGTAAAATTTATTTTTTCCTTGATTATCCAATAATATTTGAAGAGGCAAAGATTTTCATTTTTTAAATTAGGTTTGAGATTGACTAGGATATATTCTGGGTAACGTACATACATGTTCATCTCATTAGTAAAGTTTAATGATCTCATGTTTTAATTTGTCTAATTTCTGAAACCGTATTTGAGAATAAAGTATTTTCTCTATGTTAAAGGAAAATGATTTTAATTCAACATTTTGATTTACTTTAAAGGGACGTTTTTAGTAGGTACACAGTGATGAAATTAAGGATAGACTGTTTTCTCTGTTTTGTTGTGGATGAGTATACATTCATTCCTTGAGTTAAAGTAGGAGAGATCATTGAGAGGAGGGGACATTCTGAAGTGGAAATTTTTCTTAAAGGCCATTTTCAAAATTTTCTTATTTTTTTGAAGTTTCAGTTTCCTTCAAAGTTTGTAACTACAATATCTGGAATGTTCCCATTACCTTTCTTTGCTTTTCATAGTTTTAAGAAACTTTTTTTTTATAGCATATTCTTCTCATGTTCAATAGAAATTTTTAAAAGATAATTTAAAATTCTTTCTATTTGAAGGGACATCAAAAGTAAGAATGTGCTATTGAAAAACAATCTGACAGCTTGCATTGCTGACTTTGGGTTGGCGTTAAAGTTTGAGGCTGGCAAGTCTGCAGGTGACACCCACGGACAGGTAAGATCGCCACTATAATGTGTGAGTAGAAAATGATAAACGCATCTCTTCCTTTAGATCAGTACCAACTTGATCTGAGGTTGTTGTGCTAGGGACCGAGTCACTGTCTGAGGAAGAGTGACGCAGCATTTTCACACTGTGTCCTGCGGGCAGGCAAGCACAGAACATTTATCTTTGGCAATTGTTTTTTAATATAATTAGTCACAGAAGAATCCCATTTTTAATAATTTCATCTTTAGGGAATTATAACATTAACTCAGTTTTGATTGGCTGATTCATTACCCTAACAGTGTAGGATAATGGGTCACTTCTCACTACAGTGTACCAAGTTCTCCTTCCCATTTTTTTTCTACATAATAATTTCTTGCTTCTGGTTCTTTATTGATCCATTAATTCTTTAATGAGTTGAATTTTTTCTTTGAATTTTTTTCTAGAGTTCAGATCTCCTGAAAAAGCCAGAGTGAGGTGTCTCACTCCATTTATGGTTTGTACAAATAGATTTAGCATCTGTTAGGAAGGCTAAAGAGAGGAGAGCACCCATGCATTATTCTCAGAGAAATGTGAGGCTAGGAAAGGTGTTACACCTTTTTTATACAAGGTCAGTTTAGGGGCAGGAGAGAGGCCCAGGAATTAAGAGTTCTTCCTACCTTTGCAGAAGATCAAGTTCATTTCCTGACTCCAGCTGCTCAGAAATGCCTACAAGTCCGACTTGAGGGTACCCAACACCCTTTTCTGGACTCTGTGGGCACCCACAATCATATGTGCATAAAAAAACCTCCCGGTAGGCAGATTTTCTTTGGGCCCCTAACTTGCAAAAAGCAACTTGGAAGCATATTAATTATTGAAGCTTGGCCTTAGCTTCTTGTTCCCAACTAGTTCTTACAGCTTAAATTAACCCATCTTTAAATCTATGTTCTTTTACCTGACTCAGTTACCCTTACTCTGTACTGTCCATCCTGCTTCCTCCTCACTTGACTAGCAGACGACCCTCCTTTCTTCTTTCCAGAGTTCTCTGTCGCCAGTTGGCCATGCCTAACCTCTTCCTGCCTAGCTAATGGCCATTCAGCTCTTTATTAAGCCAGTCACAGTGACATGTCTTCACGTAGTGTAAAGGGATATTCCACAACACTTCCCTGTCTCTACAATTAAAAATAAAATATTTGCTTAAAATAGTTTGAAATATGACATTGCCTACAAAGCCAAATGATTCTTTCAAGGCGTGCCCTTAGTACTTTCTGTCTTTCAAGTCATCTCAGTTATGTGGCTATTCCCGAGCTTTCTTACTCCTTCCGTATCTTCATCCCAGGCACAAGCTGTGTGCAGTCATGGCACACTAGATCCTGTCAGCACCAATTAACACTTTCACATTTGCTTCAAGGTTATGTCAGCAGTTGCACAACAGTAGGAAAGCCGACATGACTGAAAATAGGGGCAATTTTAGGGAGAATATTATAAAAATGGAGTAGGAAGCATAGAGAAAAATTTCTGTGCTTATTGTATGATTGACAATCATAAAACAGTATATATGGAATAGTTTCATCTTTTGGTGTCATAGCAAACCTAATAACTTACTTTTTATGATTTATATTTTATGTATGAGCTCTCTGCATATATACTTGCTTTCTGGATTTTAATTACAGATGGTTATGAGCCAGCATGTGGTTGCTGGGAATTGAACTCAGGACATCTTGAAGAGCGGCCAGTGCTTTTAACCACTGAGCCATCTTTCCAGCCTCTTACATCTTTTTTTTTAAACCTCACTCATGCCATCTTTTAATGCCCTTTCAAATGGGTTACAGGATTAGGCAAAATAAGTTATTACCTACATGGGTAAAGAGTTTCTCTATTATCATACCACCTTTCATTCATAAACGAGAATATCTTAGATTAAAATAGATAAACTATAATTTCCTAATAAAAGAAGTAATGTTGGATGGTTCAAAATTACCTGCAAGTGAAAAAGTAGACTTTGAAAGATATGTAGAACACAGTCCAAATGTTTAGCTGAACAGTGAGAGTCAGAGAGCTAGCTACTTTATATTCTGATAAAATCAGTTAAAAATGGAACTTCAGAGTTTTACTGATCTGTCCTTATTTATTAAAAAACTATTGCTAAATGTGCAAATAACCACCAAAGTCTTGACCAAAGATCACTCGCCATTCATAATCTAAGAATGAAAAAACACCAGTGTCTAAGCTGCTTCTTCGATGTATATAAGTGTCCTGTAGTCTACGTAGATAGTTCCTAACATCTCCTAAGCATTCACATAAAGATGCAATCAAGACCAACTAGCACTAGCTGTCTTAGCTTAGTAGCCACAGTAACAGTACTACAAAATGTACTACAAAATACCGAATTGTTTGGGACAAATGAAAATAAAGAGGAATTCATGAATAAATTAGATTTTTTACAACAAGAATTTTTAAAAAAATGTTTCTCTGGTTAATTATTTTTACATCACCTTAAATGTTTATTAGGGAAGCCCTAAAAAGGTGTTCTCTAAAATGTAACTCAGACAATATGCAGAGTGCCTTGTTCCCTCCATTCCATCCTTCTCGAAGCAAAGTGTTATTCAGTTCTTTGTGATTTGATCCTAAGGGAGGGCAAGCTCTGTGAGCCTCTGTGGTGAGAATATCCAGAAACCATCTTACCAAATAGACCCTGTGGTGTTACAGTCATAATTCAGTTACTTTACCCTGGATAAATAGACAATAAAAAATCATTAGTTAACAAACACACACACACACACACACAAAAAAAAAAACATTAGTTCATAAAGTCAATGAGTACTGTTTGCTTTCAAAATCTTTTTCAGGTTGGTACTCGGAGGTATATGGCTCCAGAAGTGTTAGAGGGCGCTATAAACTTCCAAAGGGATGCATTTTTGAGGATAGATATGTACGCCATGGGATTAGTCCTGTGGGAACTGGCTTCTCGTTGTACTGCTGCAGATGGTAAGGGAAAAAAGCATTTTTTTTTTTAAGTATATGTACCACATTTATGAAAGGGATTACACAAAAAGGTAAATAACTACATTTTCTTTTACGGACGCCAAACGGTAGCTGAAGATGAAGGAGGCAATATGAATTTTGGGGTGCTGGGCATGAAAGGAACTGACATTGACACTTTGGAGATAGTAGATCAGATAGCACATACTCCAAGAAAACACATTGCTTAAGCACTTCATTGTGAGTCGTTATATCAAACTATGACTTGGTGTCCTGGTGATACAGGCCCTATTGTTAAGTAATTCACGGTTAAGGTGATAAAATACTTTCTGGAGAGAGGACTCCAGAGTGAGATTAGTGTGCATGATCTGTTCCAGGACCTGTTTGTAAGGCATTTAGTAACTGTCACGGGGTGCAGTCATACCTGAGAAATGTAAGTTGGTGGTATCAAAATTAGGAAGAGTTACTTAGTGGGGCTTGGGGTTACTGAGGCATTTTTATGGCAAAGAAAAGGTTAGATGCTACTTTTCTTAAATGCCTTGTGTATGCTCTAAAATATTTAAAAGAGGACTCTGTTCACTTTGCCTTTGGCCTTTAAAATCAGGGCCAAAGGGAAAGTGGACCACACTGATGAAGCGAGTGCTTTAAAATTTGTGTCTAGTTAATTAAAGTCCAGCATTTCTCAAACTTTAGTGTGCACATCAAATTCTTAGGAATCTTGTTAAAAATAATCTGCTGGAGGCTGGGAAGATGGCTACATTAGTTGCTCTTCCTTCATGGGCATCAGTCATGACTATGGTACAAACATGCAGGCAAAACAATCATCCACATTTAAAAAAAAACAAAAAACAAAACCAGCCTGGGCTAGGTCCTAAGAAGTCTGTGCATTTTACAAGCCACCAGTTTACTGATGCCAGTGTTATTGACCTGTGAACCAAAGACTGAAATTTTAAGATGGTAGTACTAGGTCACTGGAAGTGCTAAGTAGTCCTTTATCTATCACAAGGGTCCCACAGGGCTGGGGAAATGGTTCAGTGGGCAGTCCTCATGACCTGATTTTGATCCCAGCTCTCAAGCCTAGCCTACCTTTCCTTGTAAGTTGTCCTCTGACCTCTATATTACATGTTGTAGCATGCACACACAGGTACACAAACACACTAAGTGTACTACTAATAAAAGACAGTTCCTAAAGCACTTGTACAGGGCTGAGTCAGTGCCTTTTGCAGTTCATGACACTACGTTTGAAGTATTTGGTACATTTTTAAACTTTGCACAAAGCATCTATGTACATCTACTTCTCTCTGGTCAGTGGCACTGCCAAGAAAATATAGATTAAAAGCACATTTGCAGATAAGATTCAGATTTCGACTCTACTGTATAATAGTCAAATACTTCTGTGCATAATCTCATAACTTTGAGCTGTCTTATTTACAAAATAGAGCAAATACCACCTTCACTTGGATATAAAATAACAATGAAAATGTAAGTGTGTCTAGTCTGAATAAGAATCTATAGAACATCAGTTATTAACTCTTACGTGTACATTCCTGTCTGAGATCCAAGAAAAACAAGTTGTTTATGTTACTTAATCAATTTTGTCATGAGGGTACATTTTGACTTGAGGGGAATTCTGGTTGAATTATGCTTGTGATTTAAACATAAAAACAAACAGCATTATTTATAAATATTATTAAGATGCTTGTGAGAGAAAACAAAATACTGCAAAGAACATTAATTTCTCATGTAGGATGTTTTGAGTATGCCACAGATAAGTACAGCAGTTGGAGTGCTGAGCCTCCAGAGGCTCTAATAACTGAGTGTTAATATTCTGATACGAATGGCTGGATTTAGAGCTTTGATTTCTTAAGTCCTTACAGATTTTTATCATATATCGACATGGGCACTCAGCCTATGTGTTCCAAAACAGCCTGTTGAGGCTGAATATGAAGATCAAGAGTTAGGAGCCAGCCAAAACTATTTACCCAGATCCTGTCCTAAACAAAACTTCTAAAACCAGACGTTTTTATTTTACAAGTATAGCTTGGGTCCATCTCTCTGCTCATTATAGAGTGCAGAATTAGAGAAGCTTGTACTAGTCAGGAAGAATTAAAACGGTTTTCCTCTTCTTACATTTCAGGACCTGTAGATGAGTATATGTTGCCATTTGAGGAGGAAATTGGCCAGCATCCATCTCTTGAAGATATGCAGGAAGTGGTTGTGCATAAAAAGAAGAGGCCTGTTTTAAGAGATTATTGGCAGAAACATGCAGTAAGTTTATTCACTTTTTCATTTGAAATTTCAAAGAAACATTTTTCAGGGGAATAGTGTATCAGTTCTGTGCACATTTCTCTTTTGGGGAGAAGGTGAACTTCACACAGACAGGAGTCCAGAGGCAGAATTAGGGCTTTGTTTGAAATCACAGAACCTTGCATAGAAGGCTCTTCCCTGAGCTGTCCAGTTAAGGTCAAGCAAGTTTTTTCCTGCTTTGAAAGCTCCATGAGGAAACAAATACCCAGCCTGTGGAAAGCTGGATAGTCATGCTGATCATTACCTTCGAATGGATGGCATTTTAACACTTACTAAGCACCAAGTTTTCTCTACTCCATGAAGTCTTATTCATTTCATTCAGGCTTTCAAGACATCACTTTCCAGTTAGAGCATGCAGAACAGCATAGAATTGTGTTGGCCATTTGGTGTTACTATAACTAAAAACCCAAATAGAAATAAGTAACTACATCCAGAAGCCAGGGCAGTCTTTTAACTTCAAGGGAAAAATGCTGGTATCAACTAAGAAAATGATAAAAACTGGTACCCACATTAGGCTTGGTTGTGAGTCTACTTGAAAAGGTCAGGAGTTGAAATGATCAGATTTATGAACACTGTATTTTGGAACTTTCATGTTGTGGATCCCTAATGCTTGGAAAAAGTGACTTATTTTGCTGGCACATAAAATGACATTCAATAAAAGTGAGTTTTGCTCTAGCCAGGGTATTTCACTTGCTTAAGACAGAAGGATCAAGAGTTTGAGGCCAAATATAATGAATCCATTAAAAAGAGCCACAGTGAGTACTGGTCACACTTGGCTGATCTTGAAACTGTGACCCATGGAAGTAGTTATTTCTTCATGACATTGTTAGCCTGTTTCCTACCAGGAAACAATAGCTACTATGTTTGACTGTTCTTCTCCTCTTAGGGAATGGCAATGCTCTGTGAAACCATAGAAGAATGCTGGGATCATGATGCAGAAGCCAGGTTATCAGCTGGATGTGTAGGTGAAAGAATTACCCAGATGCAAAGACTAACAAATATCATTACTACAGAGGACATTGTAACAGTGGTCACAATGGTGACAAATGTTGACTTTCCTCCCAAAGAATCTAGTCTATGATGGTGGCACCATCTCTGTACACACTGAGAATTGGGACTCTGAACTGGAGCTGCTAAGCTATGGAAACGGCTTAGTGTATTTTCTGTGTGAAATGAGTAGGATGCCTCCAGGACATGTACGCAAGCAGCCCCTTGTGGAAAGCATGGCTCTGGGAGACTTACTGCGTCCTCTGCAGCACACAGATGAAGGGGAGTCTAAGGGAAAAGCTGCAAACTGTAAAGAACTTCGGAAAAATGTATACGAAGAATGTGGCCCTCTCCAAATCAAGGGTCTTTTGGACCTGGCTAATCAAGTATTTGAAAACTGACATCAGATTTCTTAATGTCTGTCAGAAGACACTAATTCCTTAAATGAACTACTGCTATTTTTTTTAAATCAAAAACTTTTCATTTCAGATTTTAAAAGGGTAACTTTTTATTGCATTTGCTGTTGTTTCTATAAATGACTATTGTAATGCCAACATGACACAGCTTGTGAATGTGTAGTGTGCTGCTGTTCTGTGTACATAAAGTCATCAAAGTGGGGTACAGTAAAGAGGCTTCCAAGCATTACTTTAACCTCCCTCAACAAGGTATACCTCAGTTCCACGGTTGCTAAATTATAAAATTGAAAACACTAACAAAATTTGAATAAATCAATTCATGTTTTATAACAAGGTATTACAAATTCACTGTGTTATTTAAGAAAAAATGGTAAGCTATGCTTAGTGCCAATAGTAAGTGGCTATTTGTAAAGCAGTGTTTTAGCTTTTCTTGTACTGGCTTGTAATTTAGGGAAAACAAAGTGCTGTTTTTGAAATAGAAAAAAAAAAACTGGTGTCATTTCCCCTCCTTCCTTTCACCTTATATCCAGGTCCCAAAGTATTGCATACTTAAGTAGTACTTTTTTTCTTTAAGGTGTGCTGTGTTTGGGAAATATTTGAAAACATAAAGCATGATTTAAAAAAAAAATTTAAGTGAGCTGTGACACTGGAAAGCTCTTCATTTTATCTTTTAAAATAGATTTTTTTCCTATTTATATATGTAAAATTGTGGTGTATTTCTTTTACCAAACAGTGTGTGGGATATTCTTATCACTGTTTTAGGATCACCTCAGGAAGTGTCATTACTCAGAATTCCTCACTCTGCTTTGAGACGTGTAACTATCACTATGCTGTGTGGTGCCATCTTGTCAGAGTAATATTTGATGTCTGTGATATGAAGAGAATTACCTTAGGATAGAGATACTGACCATTAAACACAGATTTCAGATATTACTGCTTTAAATCAAATCAGGGATAACAAGTTGAACCTATAACTTAAAATATGCAATGACATTTAGAGGTAACCAGTGGTGGTATAAGGAACACAGCCTAGACTCCCCCAAGTTACTTTACAGCTAATTCTAGATAGTTCATGCCTTATCCTTGCTAAGAAAATGGAATTGGTGGCAAGTAGGTGCCAGAATACTTTTAAAAACAATGGAACATTAGAATATAATTGGCTTCTTCCTCAAACTTACATAAGCCTAAGTGAAAGATTTAATTCCCTGAAATGTTAGATTACCAACAAATAGCCAGTATTATGTTATATACATTTTTGTTGAGTCACTTTAACATCCATACGTTAATTTTATAAACTTTTTACATTACTACTATCAGGAGCTCACTGTGAATGCATTATCTTCAGATGGCTAAGACATCATACACTACATTTTACACAAAATGTACACTAATCTCTGGGAAGACTAAATTAATTATAAACAATACATATGTCAACAGACTCTAAGCAGGGAGGGGAGAGTAATAGCATTTGTGTCTGTATGCCACACCCCATAGAGAATTGTGCTGTCTGTGTACCAAGGTCTCACTGTAATCCTAAGATCGCCCAGTTCAGTGTTCTTGTTCTGATTTCTACATATTTGGCCTTTCAAGTTCTTGATTTAGGTTTGCTTCCACTTGTAAACTAATCAAGGAAAACCATAAGAGAATATGCATACAAGGAAATTGTTAATCTCCACAAACAAATTTCTACCGATTGTAGACATTCAACCTTTTTAAAAGTGATAAGCGAGGGTTATGTGAGTGTCTGGCTTAGGAAAGCACTGCAGATACAATGTTGTCAAGACTGGTTCACGAGAGAAAATGCTGTCCTCATGCGAGGGAAGCTTTAAGATATCTTGGGTATTGTACTTAAATCTAGTTTATCAATTTAAAAACCTGTATCCTCTTGAGAACTACATTTACAGAAAGCCTTTTTTATAAGCAGTAAAGTAAGAATGTTCCAGTGACTACCTGTCCTTATACCTAGTCTTGTTAAAACTTTCTTTCGCAGGGCATTTTAGTGTTTGGTTTACAGTAAGTGCAGAGCGGGCAGATAAAAAGTTTGAACTAGGGACACTGAAAAAGGAAGATCAAAGACTGAAAGGATTTTTTTTTTTTTGAGGGAGATGGCAAACTTAGACCCCTGTAACTTTGTGTATGGTGCTCCTCATGATGTCTTGTACTTTGCCTTTCTGATACCCACCAGAACTGCTGCTCTTACTTACTCTACCTTGCCCAGATCTCCTGTGAGAAATGCTTTATGATCAACTGCCATAGGACTGATGGATTAACCAGTGTTTGAATTTATTTGAAGTCTATCTATGCCCTGCACAGATCTTGTATGTATTTTAGATGCTAGGAGTTTTAGCATGTGATTTGTGATTCTTGTTTGGACGTTTTATTACAGGTACCTTGTGAATTCCAGAACAGAGACTGTGCCTCAATGATTGGTCCCATGAACTTGCACTATCTTTCGTGGTGATATTCTGAAAATACAACCAGAAAAAAACAAAATCCAACACCTTTGAATATAAAACTAGAATCATATATCACAAAATTATGAAAACATCGCTTCTGTCCCCTTTTTTAATCCTTAATAGTCACATTTAAGTAAAATTCTAATGGTTGGGAACAAATCCTCACCAGATAGATGGTAGTTTAGTGGAATAGACTGGTTACTGTTTTTTAAAAAAAATGCTTCATCAGATATTTTCCAGTTTCTCTTTTTTACTTTTTTGAAAAATTACTTTTTAGGAACATTTGGTATAATGTGCATAAAATTATTTACAATTTATGGACAAAGATACAAGTAGCATCTTGATTAAACATCATTTACCTCAGATATTCAACCAGCAGTACGTTTTTTATGCAGTCTCAACCCGTATCTCCCTATTTGTTACCTCTCAAAATATTGGTAAACAATTATTTTAGCTTTACTCTGTATTTCTTGTCAGTGTTTTGGGCACAGGTTGTTGTACTACTGTCATATTGTACTTGCTATTTTTTTTTCTGCAAGTATTTAACAGAAAGCTAAAAACGAAAAAAATCCCCATAAAATCCCACCTTGAATAAGTGATTGTTAAATATTGTACAAATACAATGTATGCTATCCCCATTCCATCCCTATGTTAAATAAAAAATGAATATGGTATTATTTTGCACATGCCGTTTTTCTTTAGCTATGTACATTCTTAAAGAGAGTAATAGTTTTACATTGAGGCTTCTGCATAGAGAATTTCAAGGGTAGTATTATAAAAGCAGGGTTTTTGTAAATTAGGGCATTTTCTTGCCACTTCTGTCTAATCAGACTGTATTTCTATCCAGGTGTCTGTGTTGTTCCTTACTGCCCATGAGAGGAATCCAGAGGCTTATTGGTAAAATCAGTGCATGTCATGGGATTCTGTGCTCTCGGGACAAAGGTGAAGACAACTTAGATTGCTGCTTTGAAAGAACCCACACTGTCATCTAAGATCAAAAGGCAATGGTGGAATATACACACGACTGCCACAGAAACTATTTCCACAGCATATTCTGCAGTGTCTAATTCTTTAGATAAGTAGGTAATAGGTCCTTACCATATAAGACATTATCATATGGAAGTTTAAACGACAGATTTTAATTTCTCAGAGACACGTGTCTGCATATAAATCAGAAATGCCTTTTAAACAAGATCCAAGTTTCTGTAGGCCACATGGAAGAAGTCTAAGTCCTTTTTGGTAGTTCTTCCATCTCTTGGCCCAGGAGAATCTTGATTTTCAGTATTTTTCTTCATGGCAGAGAATCTTCAAGTCATACTTTCTGTTACCATTCCTCAGGGTGCTTTGGAACTGTTGTGTAGGCTCCACTTCTGAAGCTGTGGAGTTGTACATTACAGATATACACTTCCGTGCCATACATTGTTATTTTTATTAGATTTAATAATGTAATTTAAACTATATATGAAGTGAAACTGGCTAAAAAACTTGCAATATATGCCTATACTTTTATGACCTTCATAGTTACTTCATTTTTATCATAATTAAAAATTTTATTAAAAATAAAAATTCATCTTGCCTGTTTAAAGTTGAATACATTGTTCAAACCAGAGCTTCTCTAGTTGTTACCCAGTCAGGAAAGCAGAAAACTAAGCTTTTAAGCAGCATCTAAGTAAGTTTTGAAATTCTCATGTCATTTTATTAGGGTCTTTAAAGAGGGACTTTTGTTTTTAGACAGGCTCTCACAATGTAGTCTAGGCTGGTCACAAATGCTTGATTCTCTTTTAACAAATCTCCTACATGGTGGGACTACAGACACCTTGTCCTGCTACTACTAGTTTTTTAAAGGAAAAATTTTGCTTTTATTCAGGTAATATAGCTAATATTACCATGTTAAATATTTTTTTCGCCGCTGAAAATGTGTGGACTATGTATGTTATCAAACCACTATGCAAGCCTTAGACTTAATAAGATATGGCAGGGGAAAAAAGTCTTAAGACAGACAGTTACCATGTTTTACTGTAGGAAAGGCGGTGTCTGAAGAATATGGGTTTAACTAGGAGGTGGTACTTTAATGCACAGAAATCAGCCAAATTATTTCTTGAAAGTGTCCTGTAAAATAGTAAGGAATGTGCAGTTGAGCTGGTTTTTCTGTAGCTTTTGGAGCTTGTCCTGAAACTAGCTCTTGTAGACCAGTTTGGCCTCAAACTCAAGAGATCTGCCTGCCTTTGCCTCACAAGTGCTGGGATTAAAGGTATGCACCACTGCTGGGTTGAGCTTCAGTTTTTAATAACATGGGCTTTAGTCACACCAGACATTCCCGTGCTGTGATCCTAGACATACCGCCAGTGTGCTAGTTTTCTAGTCTGTAAACACTATTCAGTTCTGCAGTTAAATACTTTATAAATTGCACACAGATGAGTTATGTATTTTATAAAACCTCACTATGACCAAATATGCAATCAAATATTCTTGAACAAATGAAGCCATTGAATGATTAAAGTTCCATTTTTAAACTTCAACCTGTTACTTTTAGGTCTGAATTTATGATACAGACCTTTGACTGACATTGTATGTTCTCAGGAAATTCCTTTTTGAAGCACACTGCTAACACTTCCCATTTGTAAAAGCAGTTTCCCAGGAATCCTTTAAGGTACATGTTAGATAACAAATTCTGATTCCTTCTGAACAAAAGTAGACCCAGAATGTACACTTAAAAAAATCCCTACATGAGATTATAGTAAGATACTCAGAAGAAAATGCTCAGATTTTTCAACCCCTTCCACAAACTTTCTTCAGCCCAAGTGGGCCAATCTACTGAAATTTGGTTAAGACCCAAAATTCCAATGTATACAGCAAAACCAAATCCAATCCCAGTAAAAGTTCCTACTGTAGCTGAAATAATCATGTAATTTCTGTTCTTTGTTGTCTCCTGACTGCTTAGGGTTACATTTGGTAAACTGAGTACTTAGTTGAAACCACCTTTTCCAAAAGACCACATACATTCTACAAAAGCGTCACACCATCATGTGGACTATCCCTAAAATTTTATTCTTTTGAATATATTGACTACTACTAATGTAGTGCAATTTAAATCAATGGGATTTTGTGAATGTGCTGTCATGATTCAACAAATAGGCAAGATAGTTAAGTTCAAGTTTCTCATAAGCAATATTTATAAACAAAGGGATGTAATAATATATCTCTTAAAGGACAGTAGTAGCTTTTAGTTTTATACAGAAATATACATAAAATATTCACAGCCAGCTTAGTGAGGATGTTGCCCACTGCCTCACATCTGTAGGGCAGTTGGAGTACTTCTGTAGAGCATTCATAATTTGAGTATTATCCAAAAGTAGTTTCACTAGCTGGTATTCTCTCTGTGAAGTGACTGAAGTTCTTTCCATGGGTTTTATTAATTCCAATTGTTGTAAATGCTCAAACGCCTGCAAAATAAAAGACAGAAGTCCAAGACATTATTATTGGTTAAAAAGAGAGTCAGCACATTTAAATCATCTTTTCCCCAAGTGCACCTCTCCATGCATTTTATATTAAAATATTTATTTTTTATTTCATTTTTAACTATTTTTTAAGACAGGATTTCTCTGTGTAGCTCCTGCTGTCCTAGAACTCAGAGATCCGCCTGCTTCTGCATGCAAGTGCTGGTATTAAAGGTGTGGGCTACCACATCTGGGCTCTATAATCTTTTTCTTAATTAACTAAAACTTTGTTCATGACAGACAGGGGATGAAGAAAGTAAGAAAGAGAACAGAAAAGACACCAACTTTTAATGATGGGAATTTAGCTCAGCAGTATGAAGTGCTGGCCTAGCACCATTAAACAGAAATGGTAGTCCCCAAACCCCAAGCCTAATCAAATCCATAGAATTAAACTGTTAATTTTATCTGAATCTTAACAAGGTTTTGTTTCTAGACTGATTCCATATCACAGGTTTCTTTTTTCTACTGTACTCAAATCCTGTTCATGCTCAGCACTTTTCACATTCAGCTTCTGAACTTATCCTTTGTCTACTACTTTGATACTAAAAATCGAAGAAACTAATAAGACTCTATAAACAGGTTTGTTTCAGTCTCAATAAAGCTTTATTAAAGTTAAACAGCTGTATACCAATAGATCAGTGTCGTACTTAGCCACCATTAGAGAAACTTTTCCTGCAGTAGATGGGAACCAACAAAGACCCACATCTGGACAATGTACAGAGCAGAAGACCTTGGAACACCCTGCCCTAAATAGGATTTTTTTTCCATCAAACCCCTCACCTTAGGGCTCTGTGGTAAAAAAGGCAAAAAGATTATATGAGCCAGAGGGAATGGATACCAAGGAAACAGTGTCTTCCAGACACAGCAGGACTAAGGAGCAGGAACTTTGAGAGGCTGTGACAAACACACAGCATGCACAGGTTCAAGCCAGAAGGGGTCCATCCATGTGCTGAGCTGGGGAAGTAAACTTGATCTCTCATCCACACCAAGAAGCTATCCCCAATTAACAACCTCTCACAAAGGAAAAATTAGCTTCTCCAAGGAAGTATCTCTGGGTATAGAAACCACATTTAAGGGCAGAGATCATGCACAGTAGTAGATGGCCAACACAAATGAACTCAAAGGTATTTGGACATTTTTGGTCTCATTATGGCTTTGCTTTGGCACGTGCTCACCTTACGCCCCACCCAAACTGGTCTTACGGTTTCTGCTTTTGTTTTTATGGGTTCCGTTCATGTCTCTGCCTGTGTATGTGCTTTCCCCTGCTATTTTGTTGTTTCTTTTGTCAGTTTGTTCATTTTGTTTTATCCTTGTCTGTTTGCTTGACTGTTTTCTTGAGGGAGGGCATGGAGTTGGAAGGGTGAGGTGGGAAGGATCTGAGGGAGGGGACTGGGATATATTATATGAAAATAACTCCTTTCAAGAAACATGAGTAAAAATTAAAGAACAAAAAAGTTAAACAACTGTAACACAGGGAGAGGTTAAGAAAGGTTAAGAGGTCCAGAGTATCAGGTGGGTCCTGTAAGCAAAGGGCCTATAAGACGGCACAACTCTGGGGTGGTGGTGTGTTTGTTTTACCATCAGTCAACGAAGCTCCCGTCCATGCTCCTCTTAGTCACCTTAACAGAAATCTTAACTGTTTGCTTCCTTTACTGTACAACTCATATAGCACTTTTAGAACCTTGACAACTGTTGAGGTTTGTTATTAAGGAAAGAAACACCACACTCTGATGAAATCTAAAACAGTGACACATGGAAGTAGAAATAGTCTCTTTTTTTCCCCTCCCAGTGGAGAGTGCAAATCCAGCCACCCACTTTCATAAATTATGAAGTCGAATTTCCTGCATCTGGGGAAACTGCAGGGGTCAAACATCTGGAGTGCAATGGATAAGCCTGCCCCTGGGAAAACCACCATCCTGGCCATCGTATCTCCTCTGCCTGTAAGTATTGAAGTAGATTCTTGAGCATTTTTTTCTTAAAGTTCACTGTGAATCACTAGAATATAATTCTGTTTGTCTTAAAAGTTCTTATAGGAAAAGGCTTGGATGTCAATCATTTTATAAAATGAGAAAATATTAGATTCTTTAAGTAGAGATAAACAAAACTGAAAAAACATTTCCAAGTCAAAAAATAAACCCTATTTTAAAATGTACAAATGAGCAGCTACAAATGGTTCCTAAACATGCCCAGGTGTCCTTTGCACAACTACGACAACTAGAGAGGCGTCAGGGAGAATCCTCCCTCAGGATGCTAGGACTGGAGCTGCTTCGAGAACTGGCAAGACTCTGCTCTGTGAAAACTGCTACAGGAAAAGAAATTCATGCTATGCTCTAGAAGGAATGCCAAATCAGGCTTCCACTATTTATTTAAAAAATAAAGATGTTTAGTCTCTTATGACACAACCACACTGTGCCAACACTTTTTGTTTACATTTTATTTAGATTCCATTAAATATGAACATAAAACTCTGAGATTTTATTTAGTAAAATGAATATATTTGGTATAATTTTTAAATGTAATCTACTTTTCTAGTTATATATTTAATAATTTTAAAAGAAAAAATTTCTAATGAGTATTTATTAAATTGGGATCTGCTATAATTCTGTACACGTATTTCAAATTTTAAAGATATAATAGAAAATACTTCATAAAATATTTAATCACAGATTTGGAAATATTTTTAATAGACTGAGTTATACTGTTACAGTTATTTGACCTTATATTTCTTATGGCTACTAGAAAACCTAAGTCTATATAATGTGATTCCCATTTTCTTTGGAGCAGAGGAGTGTATTAAAGGATATCACTGTCAAGTTGTAAATTGATAACTTACCACAAATGCAACAGTATTTATAAGTGCCAACTTGTGGATTGGAAAAAGTACAGCAATGTACTTCCTTTGCAGTATGCAAGTACTAAGAACAGACAGTAGAGGGCAATATATCTTCACAAACTCTAAAACAGGCTGCCTAAAGAATTTTTGAAGTATTTTTCCATTGAACCAGATTTTGCTTTGAAAGAGTTCTTATAATAAAATATTTAAGGGTTCAAAAAGTTATGAAATATATAAAAAATCAAGTTGGATCTGATGAAAACTACAAGCAAATGAAAACATACCTTCATGACTACAGGTTTCTCAAAGTTATAAACAGAATGGGCCTTTCTTTGAATAAATTTCTGAAACTCTGCAAAGTAAGCAATAAGAATATTAGTACTCCCCAATAAGAGACAGAGAAGAAATCTAGAAGAAAATTGCAAACTTTTCATCTCACCATTATAGACCATTTGAAAATTAAAGGGCTCCTCTTCATATATGTCATTTAAATGTTTCATTGCTATTATAAGACAGATTTCCAAGACTGACAGACCTATAATAAAAGAGAGATGGACTCTTGAGTTGCTTGACACTGAAATGACTGTCCTCTAGGAAATTACTACTGTTTAGTCAAGGCTTTGAGGGGTAGAGATGCCCTGTATTTAAAAGTATTCCAACCACTATTTTCTACAAAAACACAAGTAAGTCTTTTAACTTCCCCAAACATAGTTGTTACTGGGGGAGATCTGCAAAATAAAGATTTTTGTAAACTTAAAGGGGTGTGCTATAAACATAAAAAAATTTGATTCTATATGACCCACAACAAACAACAGAAATTGTGATTATTATGCAATTTCAAATAACATATCTAAAACTGTGTGCATAGTCCCTGCTTTCCCCAACCCAATGGAGAGAAAAATGTTCCATTATCAAAAGGAAGAGTGAACCTCAAATGAACAAATACCACCAAATATAGTAGCACTTAGAGGAAGGATGGAGAACATTGTCAATAACCTCACCTGGAATTCCTATTGGCATGGGAGGCAGAACAGTTTCTTTCACTCTAAAGAGCAGTGATAAGACACTGCACAGTACTGACTCAAAGCTGCTATGTGTGTACTCTGGATACAATGCACCATGCTCCATACTGATTATAAGTTTGGAAAATACCTAAATCCAAACTTTAAAAATCTAAAAATTAAAAGAAAGACTAACAAAGCAGTTTCTCACCATGTACAATACTTGCTTTAGAGTCCAAGTTACACAAATGCTGTGCCTCCATCAGATCTGCTGAAGTCATAAATGGGCGTGATACTGTTACTCGATTTAAAGCAAGCATCTAAAGAAAGGTGCATTAAAAATTACTTATTTACTTGAATATTCTGGAGATATTAAAGAACAATGTTTAAAAATTGGTATAGTTTATTCTTATAAGAAAGAAACTAGAGTTAGCATCGAACTCTGCTCCATGAAAATGCAGCAGATACTCAGTTCAGATACTGCCATCTCTACTATTATGCACTTGAATCTTATTTGTCAAAAATAATTAAAAGAAGAAATGTCCAACAACAAGAAACTGAAAGAACAATTCAAAACTAGATGTTTACAAATAATATGTAAAGGTAAGTAATTACAGTTGAGAAGTAAGCAGTTTTGAAAACAGTTATAACCTTAGACATAACTATCCTCTTCATTTGGTTCTCCACTCAAGCAAATATCAGCTTCTGGGACTAAGTTTTTACCTCAATTAACAGTATTAATTTGTATATTGAATAGAAATATCTGAGGTTTGTAAATGTAGCAGACACAAATACACAGCATCAGGTTAGATGTACACTTCAGATACTCAATAGTTAAGGACAAGAGAATGGAAGTCCTTGAACTTCATTGTTCTACAAGCTGGGACTCTGACCATTTGTGGCTATTTCCCTATTTTTTTTTTCAAGCTTTCTATAACGAAAGTTCTATAAAGATAGTTTCAGAACTCATCTTCAAATGAAAATCTATTATGAAAACTTATCCATATTGATTTTAATTCTAGTGCAATCATTGTCTACTGAACTCCTTTGTATATACCTATAATTACTCATTTTCTGTTGATAAACATCTGTTATTTCCACTTTTTGTAATGATAAGCAAGGCTGGAGAAAGAAATCTCATACATGTTGTTTTATACATCTTTATGTATGTGTGGATAGATGGTGGCTTAGGGTTTTCTATTGCTGTGAAGAGATACCATGACTCTTATAAAGGAAAACATTTAATTGGGTGGCTAGTTTACAGTTCAAAGTTTAGTCCATTATCGACATGGTGGGAAGCAAGGCAGCATGCAGCAGACATGGTGCTAGAGAAAGAGCTGAGAGTTCTTACATCTTGACTCACAGGCAACAGGAAGTGGTCTGAACTACAGAGTAGTGCATGTGCATATATGGGATCTAAAAGCCTACGTCTACAGTGACACACTTCCTCCAACAAGGCCATACCCACTCCAACAAAGCCACAACTCCGAACAGAGCACTACCTATGAGCTTAAGGGGGCAATTATGTTCAAACTACCACAGATGAATTCACAGATTCATAATCCACAACTTTATTATAGCCAGGTTGTTAGAAATGACACAATATTTTTGATGGGTAGGAGGGAATTAAACTAATGAGATAAGTTTATATGGAGAAATACAACTTTATTCAGTAAAGACAAGAAAGGAGAAGAAGAATCAGTAATTACAATGCAGTAGAAACACATGAAGCATGCCATAAGCTTCAAATAGCCCAAGAAGCCTAGAGCTGAGCCCCAGCTTTGCCATCTAATAGCTGTGAAAGAAGAAACATGTGTGGACAAGGGAAGTGTTCACTGTGAAACGGCTGGAGGTTACGTAGAAAGCTGACCTGTTACTGGGCAGAACGTGCTACTTAAGAGAAGGTTGCTGTTACTCATTCCCATGACTGAAAAGCAGAAACAAATGGACCAAGAAATGCTTTTCTTCTGAAAGGCACGTACTGTAATTTTTTAGAACTATCAGACTAAGTTCAAGTATTAATTAATATTCACAGCAATTAAGTACTTGATTGGCTTTGGCATGACCACACCCACAAGATAAATAAAAAAAGAAAAAAGAAAACAAAACACCTTAAAAGAAAAATCAGTGTAATATCTGACATATTATTCACTAAAGAAAAGCATATAATCATAGCATATGATTTAGCACTTGACAAAAATCTAACACACATTCATAATAAACTCAACAAACTAGGCAAAAAAAAGAGGTTAGCAATGACCACATATAAGGAACCTTACATCTAAAATTTGTATCATATTAAAATACTGACTGTTTTCCTCTTAAAACTGGCAACAAAGAAAGATGATCAATCTCAACACTCTAAGCCAACAAATCATGGTAAAAAATAAGAAAAGGAAAAGACAAAGACTAGAAAGGGATCAAGAAAATGTACCTATTTGTGGATAATTTGAATATGTCTACACAGAAAATCCTAAAGACCTCATTTTTAAAAACCTGAGAGTTCAGCAAGACTGAACATACTAGAATTTACAAATACCATTTACAACTGTTTCAAAGAAAGTAAAACATTTAAGTATTTATACACTTAAAATATGTACTGAATCTGTGTGAGAGAAGTATCAGTGAAAATAAACAATAACTAAATCAAGTAAGATGCATACTATATCTAAATATCAGCATAGTCAATGTAATAAAATAGGAAGTTTAGTCCTAAATGCACCTGTAAGTTTAAAAATTTCACATCACGATGTAAGCAGTACTCTTGACTTATATGCCACTGGTAGGAATGTAGAAATATTATAGCTATTATTGAAAACAGTTTGAAGGCACTTCAAAATGTTAAAAATAAAGATTATCCATGTATGAATGTATGAAACATAAGGCATTCCATTAACATATAATTTTTTGTTTTCACAAATCATGCAAAAATAAATGTAGTTAAAAAATACAAACCAACAGCATATGTAATGACCGTAAGTTTTTGTCGATATTGAAATGTTTCTGTAAAACTTCACGCACAGTTGAGTCTTCTGAGAGACACTAAAAAACAAAGAACAAACAAAAACAAAACAATAAGGATAATGCAGCTTAATCCCAAATTTCCAATCTCAAAAGGGGAAACAATATAGTCAAACTAGTGGGATGATTGAACAGAAGGTAGTACAAATTAGAAAATCAAGAGTTATTATACTTGAAAAAAAGGGAAGTATTAAAAGAATATATTTGGAAATTATGAAGCGCTATAAAGTAGGACCATGGCATAAGGGGAATTCTTCCTATTTGTTAAGCACAATTATTTGCAAAGGGGCAGCATAGAAAAAGAAAGCCTAACTGGAACCAAGTACAACTGTGGGGGAGGATGTAGACATTTCCAAGAAGACTTGCCTGATGAACCCTTCATTGATAAGCAAAAACAGATTTAACGAGAACATAAAGATGAACTATTGTGGGGGAGGGTGGGAAGCACAGGATGCTTGTGAAGAGTACTATGTAGTCAAGAAGTGAGCCTTTAGTTATAAATACTAAAGTAGTAGATGAAAAAAGGAGTAATGAAAAAAGAGACACTAGGGCCCGAAAGAATGTACAAGAGCAATCTGGAAAACAAGATGCATTTTGTTATTATTCTTCTTGCTCAGAAAAAAAATACCTTACCTAAAAACTGCCTATGGGATGGGCTTCTTTTGGCCGTACTTTTGAATGGTACAATTCAACATGGAGTCGAAGGCATGGTGGCAGGAGCTTCAGAAGCACGCACCAGTGTTGAAGCATTGTAGCAGGAAGGAGGAGGTGATGATGAATGCTGTTTCTTAGCTCATGTTCCCTTTCTTTCTCCTTTCCATTTCATATGTGACGATAGCACATGGAATGGTAGCATCCACATTCACAATTGGTCTTCCCTTTGTAGTTAAAATTTTTCTGGAAACTCCCTCATAGATACACATAGAATGCGTTTCCATGGTAATCTAAACCTGAAGTGTATTTCCATGGTGACATGAAGATTAACTATCACACAAGGGAAGAAACTTCAGGAGGGAAGTAATAATCAACAATTCGATACAAACTACTTTGTAAAACTAAACTGAGGTACATTATAAGATGCCAATGAATGTAGAAATATGGAGGTCAATTAGGGTCTTTGCTCATGCAAGATTATAAAAGAAATAATTCTAGAGAACTGGGATTCAAAGGAAGGTAAGGAAACAGCGCTGAATAAAACATTAGATGAAAAGAAGTAAGCTCAAAGTGACAGAGCAAGGATAGATGCAGCAACACTTGGCATAATTTTTCACAAGTAATTTGCTTGGTATAAAGGTTCCTTTTCCTTAAACAAGTAAAAACAGAAACGGTGACAAAATAATGACCAAAATAGCAAGCTGTGACCATGGGAGCCGTAGGGGCACAAATATTACAGACTAAGAGGCACACGCATAGTTGTAAATACAGCCAAATACCTATGGTTAGGGAGTTCTATTTCTACTATTCTGCTGTATGGACACTATACCCTCTAAATTCCTCTCTGGTAATTAGTATAGCACTCAGACCTCATCAGAAAAGTTTGTGTAGCAGATGGTGGTTAATGGAGAAACTCACAACTGGCCACAATGCAGATGCTAAGTGAATGGCCGATGTTCAGCCAGAAATAGAACATCTATATATGACAATTCCTCCAAAGTTCAGAGACCATCTTAGAAAAAGGCATGAAAAGATTCTAAGAGCCAGGGAACAAGAGAGGACCAGAACAGAACTTCTGTATTCATGAATGATGTGGGATTCCCCTCTGTATGCTATGAATGCCATTGGTTAATAAAGAAACTGGTTTGGCCTGATAGGGTAGAAAAGAGCTAGGCAGGAAAAACTAAACTGAATGCTGGGAGATGGAAGGCAGAGTCGGGGGAGAAGCCATGGAGCCACTGCTGCAGACAGATGTGCTGAATCTTTGCTGGTAGGCCACGGCCTCATGGTGATGCACAGATTAATGGAGATGGGTTAAAATAAGATGTAAGAGTTAGCCAATAAGAAGCTAGAGCTAATGGGCCAAGCAATGATTTAAATAATACAGTTTCTGTGTGGTTATTTTGGAGCAGAGCAGCTGGGGACAAACAAGCAGGTTCTCACAACACATAAACTCATGGAAGCTGAGGTTATTTTGACAAAATCAAGGTAGTTAGCATTCTAGCACAGGATGGGAAGAGGTTCATGAGCCCCAGCTCTGGGTTGAGAAGCTAGGGCAGCTGACAGGTTCTAGGAGAGATAGAATCATTTGTTCCTAGCAGGTTGGCCAGTCTCCAGCAGATGGCCCTACAAACAAGGATATATGGACAGCAAAATATGACACAGTGTGTTATTAAAAACAAGAACATATTACCAAAAAACACTACATGACACTGCAAAAAAAATTACTGAAGATCTCTAAAAAAAAAAATCCCAAATATAAATACTGAACTCCCCAAACAATAACGAAAGCCACAGATAAACTAAATGTTTATATCTCTTCTAGAGATGTTTCTTCTTTCACCTCAAAAATATCTAAATTTCAGGAATAAACTTTTGATTCTCTCTTGAAATTTCATGCTCTCAATAGATGTATTTTTCTTGTTAAATATTCACTTCCTAGTGTTTAAAAAAAGCGTGTAAGAACTACAGGTGTATCTTAAACAAATAACTAGCTGCAATGTCAGCACTGAAGTAGTGGCTAGCTCCCAAACCACCTTTACCACAACCCTGAAGAAGGGGACTCTGGCCATGGTGCTGACACATTTCCAAGTCAAGGAGGCAGCACAAGGTGATGAAACTAAGCTGCAAGCCCTAACAGTGCCAGTTCTTCTTTAAACACTAAAGCTGTAAGCCTGTCACAAGAAAAGAGATCATCACCTACCATGTGCCACTTAAGTTTAATTGGGGGCAATAAAGTCTGAAAACAAAACAACAAAATAAAACAAACTAGAAAGCTGAGAGCTTCAGGCAGTCACGCCTGAGGGTAAGAAGGAAAACTTCAGCTGTACCTAAGGGGTTGGTATCCTGCTTGGATGCAACTTGGCATGAGGAAATGAAGGAAACTGTAGCTCGTCTTGATAAATGTGTTTCCCAAAGAACAAATGCCTCTCTGTGGCTGTTTAAACATTCTTCCAGTGAGAAATTTGTTCTTATCAGAAACTAAGGTGCCAGGGAACTTTCACATGCTACTTACAAGCTTGCATCCTCAATAGAGTCTGGTGTCTGGCTGTTTCAAAAGGATCATAGGAAATAACCTAAAAGGGAGATCTGGTTCAGCATGATTTGCCAGGAGGAAGAGAGTAGCTCTACCTCATGATCATACCATCCATAAATATTCACAAAATTGGAAAGGACTCAATGAGTTGCCACCTCATTTTTCTGTTTGAGTCTCTCTCTGTACTGGAATACCCTTTGCTTTACTTTGTTAAATAAGTGTCTACCTAAACTGCATGTGACTTCACCTTTACCTGATAAACACTAGAGGTGAGTCATCCTGTCATCAAATTGTATGCACTTTTTAAATCATCTAGACTAGTGCTTCACCAGAAACTCCTATCATTCTCTAATTATATTCATTACTGTGTCTGTAGAAGACTGAGTCAAGGAAATACCTTAGACAAACAAAATACGGGGAAATCCTATTCTCTGATATGAAAAGGTCATTAGTTTGGGTATGTAACTACCAATGCACATTTCTGTATATCTCTGGATTACTTATACTGTACTGCACAACACAATGTAAATGCTATGTAAATAGCTTTGTGTGTGTGTGTGTGTGTGTGTGTGTGTGTGTAGAGGTTAGTTTTTTTTTGCCAACTAGACACAAATTAGAGTCATTTCAAACTGGTCTGTCAGCACGTCTGGAGGTTGTTTTCTTGATTAATGATTGAAGTGAGAGGGCTTAGCTCAATGTGGCTGAGCCATGCCTGGGCAGGTAGCTCTGAGATGTCTAAGAAAGCAAACTGTACAAGCTAGTAAGCAGCATTCTTTCATGGCCTCTGTTTCACCTCCTGCCTTCTTGTTCCTGTCTTGGCTTCCCAATGATGGACTCTAACCTGTAAGCCATATCTCAAGTTGCTTTTAATCAGAACATTTTATTATAGCAACAGAACTAGGCCATTATTATACTGCACTGTTAAGGGAATAATAAATAAAGTCTATATATGTTCAATATAAATGCCATTGTTTTCTGTTTAATTTTCATTTGTGGCTATATCTCAGGATGTAGAGCCCATGGCTTTAAAACTATACAGTGATGGATACCCACAATGCAACATAGTTAGGTAGACAATGGCGCCACCTTAGGAAGAGGAAGTAAAAAGGCATGAAAATACAAAATCCCTGGAAAATAAGATATTTAAATATGAATAACTGCATTCAAATCTCTCAAAAACATGATGGAATAAGACTATTAGCTCAAGAGCTATATAAGGGGAATGCCTGTGAGGCAGTGAGAAGTAAAGAAAATGGTCAGATGTTAAAATCCAGAACGCAGTAAGAAAAGGAATAATGTAGATTACCAATGACAAAGAACATCTTCCTATAGAAAGAGATCTTAAATCAGACATAGCATCAGAAAAAACTTGCCTAGTCCCATGTAAGATTAGTCTGGTGGAAGGGAAGATCCAAAACTAAGTATTTGTAAAATTAAGATATTAATCACCTTAATTTAAAGTGTGTTGTATACATACAATATGTATGATGGTCAATATTGACTGTCAACTTACTAATGGGAGATTATCTAGGTTAGGCTGGCCTTTGAGTGCAATGGTCTTGTACCCTGTAAATATTCGTCACTCATATTGGTTTAATAAAATGTTGATTGGCCAGTAGCCAGGCAGGAAGTATAGGCAGGGTGACCAGAATAGGAAAATTCTGGGAAGATGAAAGGCTTAATCTGCAGTTGTCACTCAGATGCGGAGGAAGCAAGATGAGACTTCCTCACTAATGAAAGGTACCAAGCCATGTGGCTAACACAGACAAGAGTTATGGGTTAATGTAAGATGTAAGAGTTAATTAATAAGAAGCCTGAGTTAATAGGCCAATCAGTTTATAATTAATGTAGGCCTCTGTGTGTTTCTTTGGCACTGTTCAGGCTGAGGAACCGGGTGGGACAGAAACCTCTGTCAATATTTGAGCATGCCTGTAAAGGATTATCTATATTAGTTTATTGAGGTTGGACATGTGTGGTGCTTTGAATAAGAATGGCTGCTGTAGGCTCACATATTTAGTCACCAAGGAATGAAACTGTTTGAAGTATTAAAAGGATTAGGAGGCAAGGCCTTGTGGGAGGAAGTATGTCATTGGAATGGGCTTAGAGGTTTCAAAAGTCCATTCCAGGTCCAGTCTCCCTCTCTGCTTGTGGATCAGGAGTATCACTCAGATACTCATCCAGTACCATGCCTGTCCAATGTCACAGTCAGTGTAATAATGACAATGGTATAAGCCTCTGAGATGGTAAGCCAGACCCTAATTAAATGTCTTCTTTTATGAGTTGTCTTTGTCATGGTGTCTCCTCGTATCAATAGAACACTGACTAAGACAACACACATCTCAATCACCATTCCCCTGGGTTGGGGTCGTGGATTGAAAACGGGAGAGGGAGAGAGAGAAGGAGAAGGAGAGAAAGAGAAAGAGAGAGAGATTGAGATTTGAACAGGAACATTCATTACTCTGTTTTCTAATTGCAGATGCTGTTGACTATCTACCAAAAACCAAAAGCTCTGGTCTTCATGTCTTTCCCACCACTATATCCTCAAACTCAAACTCAACTACATACTCTCAAAATAAATCCTTCCTACCTTAAATTTATTTTATTATATATTTTGTTACACCAATAATTACTATAAGTGGTGAAGTATGAATCACAACAAAATTAAGATTAAAAAAAATCACGTAAGCACTGACCTCTTGGTATAAAACAAAATTTAGCTTACAAGTAAGGTTTGAAATGGTACAAAGTAGGGCCAGAATATAGTGTAGTGGTAGTCTGGTTGCCCAGTATACTCATAAGAGGTGCCACAGCCTGTATTGTGTTGTAATAAACTAATGAAACAAAGCTGAAGTTATCTATGAGAACTGGAATAAAAAACACATGTGTAGGATAAGAGTGAACTTTCAATACAGTCTCTTGTCAAATTTGCAAAATATATAAAATAAAATCTACACTATGTAAATTCACTAAAAAAATTACCTAAAATGTAAACCAAATATAGATTAAAAATTTCAGCTACTGAAGAGTGCTAAAGCTTAACTTGAAGTTCTTCTGAAAAGATATAATTCAGGACACAAGTTATGTCTATTGCCCTTAAGTAAGAAAAAAGTTTAAAATTTCGTTCCTCTATTAACATGAAAAGACACACATTTCTTTGCCATTATTGCCTTCAACTTACCTGAGTATTCTCATTCCACCTCTCAGCAAAAACTTTATCTGGAAATTCTGCAGGCAGAGATAATTGTTCTTTAAATATTTTCACATACTGTGGAAAACCAAATGAATTCATTAAATGTATCTGCCGGTGAGAAAACCGCGACTTCACTCTTTTCTCCAAGAGTTCCAAAATATCCTTTGAAAACAAAAAGACATCCATGTAAGAAGCATGTTCAAAATACACCGTCAGAGAATAAGCAAACAGTAACATTTATTTACAATCTATAAATAAGCATTTAAATTTGTGGGGAACTAAATCAGTGGTTCTCAACCTTCCTAATGCTTCAAACTTTTAATATATTACTTCATATGGTGACCCTGAACCATAAAATTATTTTTGTTGCTACTTTATAGCTGTAATTTTGCTACTGTTATGAATTGTAATGTAAATATCTGATATCTAGGATGGTCTTAGGCAACCCCTGTGGTCGTATGATCCCTAAAGGGGTTGCGACCAACAAGTTGAGAACCGCTGAACTAAATAGTTCCTTTCTAGGTACCAGTAACTTGGCCTCCGGCCCTGACATTACGTGCTAACATCCCCAAGTCTACTAAGGACACTCAATGACTACTCCTGAACCCAGACTGACAGGAACACAAGCACATCAGTGCGGTAATCTGCACACCATAAAAGTTCTCATAAAAATCTAAGGTAACAAAAATCCAGAGATATTCATGATTCATAATTTTAAGAGTCTCAAGAAGCTGGGTGGTGGTAGTGCATTCCTTTAATTCTAGCACTCATGATCTACCTAATAAGTTCCAGGATAGCCAGAGATCCACAGAGAAACCCTGTAGTTGGGTGTGGTGGTACACACCTTTGATCCCAATGCCTGGGAGGCAGAGGCACATTGACCTCTGAGACTTTAAGGGGCAGAGGTAGTTGACCTCTGTGACTTTCAAGGTGTGGTAGCACACACCTTTAATCCTAGCACTGGGGAAGCAGAGACACGTGGATCTCTGTGAGTTCAAGGTGTGGTAACAAACACCTTTGAGCCCAGTACTGGGGAGGCAGAGACAGAAGGATCTCTGTGAGTTCAAGGACAGCCTGGTCTACAGTGTTATTCCAGGACAAAGATATACAGAGAACCTGTCTCAAAAAGTAAAAGTAAAAATATAAGAAATAGAGGTTAAAGTAAAGCCACATAAAGATGGAAAATAAACAGAAAATCTTGATACTGTATGCTATTATGCTCTCTTTGAATTGTCTGAATGCTGAGGAAGGAGCAACAGCTGCTAAAAGATATTTGTTTATAAATGCTGCTAAACTAATCCAAGATAGATATGTTGAAAATACCTTGACTTCTGAATTTGGATCTAAAGATATGATACTTTGGAAAGGAGGTTCTTCTTTTGTTTTCACAGAGGATGAGACCCTGTGGATTGCTTCTATCCCAATATGGTATGATAGACCACGCCCTCCTGAAAGGTTGCTGTGAACACCCTCAAAAAATTACTTCACTCAACTGCTGACTGAGATGAACCTGGCAGACAGTTTATACCATAAAAGACCTGATTAACTGCGCCCCTATACAGCAGGAAGAAGTTTGGAGAGAAATAACTACGTCCATATTCCCAAATATTGCTTATAAATGTTCTTTTACAATTAAAGGGGGATATGATATAGATATGAATAATTTGCTTTGTTATGGATTTTAAGGTCAATTTTGTTATATGTATATATGTTTCTGATCTTGATTGAGGTATTGTGATTGTGTAGTTTATTTAAAAATTTAATGTATAATTAAAAATATAGGTTGTTAATGGATAATCATTGATAATAGTCAAGCTTGTAGTAATGTTAGTTTGATTTTCTAGATGTGCATAGATATATTTCAGATAGGCATTCTTCATATCTTTCAAAGACTACAAAACATGGCATTTAATGTTTTAATAACTTAGGACTTTTCACGACAATGAGACATGTCTGCTCCTGGCAGCACCAATCTACTTCAAGAGGAAGATGGGCATTGAAGAGGCTCCTTATGGAGTTTGATAGTCATTTTGGGTAAGAAACTGCTCTTGCCTGGACTGTTGTATAAACTGGACACAGAGAACCTGCAGAGAGAGGACTGCTGAACTTGCCTAAAGGTGAGATGATCTTTCGGGGTTCCTGATTCATGAAAGAGTCTGTGAGACATTCTGAAGGACACAGCAGATAGTGACTGAACTGTCTTTAAAAGTTCCAGCTTCATGGAAATGTCTGCTGGATATTATGGGCCTGAAGGCCAAAAATGGATGCCCCAACGATACAGAGGAACTTTGGGTGACTGTCCAGGCAGCGAGATGTCTCTGTCATTTCTAGAGTTTTGGAAGTTGCTTACTTCTTGTTTACTTAGGTAATATATCCTTCTGGAGTCTTTGATGGAGTTGAAGAATGGATAGTCATGGTTATAGTTCTCCATTATTATGATAAAGATATAGTTATAAATATTGTGACTGTAACTCTTGCTTGATAACTGTTTTGTTATGTGTAATTTTACTATGTTAAAATGAAAGCCTTTCTTTTTTGCTTAAACAGAAAAAGGGGAAATGATGGAGGAGGGTTATCTGTCTATTGTGTTATTTTCATTGGTCAATAAAGAGACTGCCTTGGCCCTTTGATAGGACAGATAATTAGGTAGGCGGAGTAAACAGAACAGAATGCTGGGAAGAGGGCTATGAGGCAGATGCCATGGAGCCAGCCACCAGGTCAGACATGCTGAATCTTTTCCGGTAAGCCACTACCTCGTGGTTCTACCACGAGATTATTAGAAATGGGTTAATATCAAGATATGAGAGTTAGTCAGTAACTAACTCTCTAGAGATAATGGGCCAGGCAGTGTTTAAATGAATATAACTTGTGTGTTATTATTTCTGGGGCTAAGCTAGCTGTGCGGGAGCCAGGCAGGATGAAAAGCAGGCCTGCCCGCAGCTCCTTACTACACCCTGTCTCGAAAAACCAAGAGTTTCAAGAAACAAGATGAGTAACAGAGCAAAGCTCTATTTGCTGAGCTACTAGAATTCAGCTGGAAAGAACCAGTGTTGGAACATGAACTCTCACTCTTTCTAATAGCAGCAAGTTCTCTTAATGGCTGAGCCATTCTTCATGTAATTAGTATTTTTAAGGTGTAATTATTTGATAGAAATAGTTTGAAAAGTTCTCATCTACTTAAAATTAACTAAGTAATTAATTACAAAATGACATTATTTTTTGCCTCAATATTTTACAGAGAAAGAAGAGATGAGGATAGATTAAGCTATGTTGTGATAATTATTAAAATTATACAATCAACGCATAAGCATGGAAGAGTCAGGACTCATTATACCATTATCTCCAACAAGTATTGGTATTTTCTACAATGAATTTTTTGCTTTAAAAAAAAAGACAGTAGCTCCAGAAAATGTGCATTTTTTAAAACCAAATGATCTTTGTAACAGAAAACAAACAAAAAGTAAGCTGTGATACATAGAAAAATTTTAAATAATTATGGGTCATTTAAGAAGCAAAGAGCAATGACTATTAGCTGTCTGGGTTCAAGGCAGGAAATAAAAATAGTTGGAATGTTTTTTAATAGTTTTATAGTGACAACAGCTGAATTAATACAGGCAATATTCAAAAATACAAATTATACTCATACTAGCTTTCTACTAAGGAGAAATAAAAAAGTTATTTGCATAAGTAGCAGAAAGGCAATGAAAATAATATTCTCTGCAATGATTAAGACACTACTTGGGAGCTGGCTCAGAGTAATAAGGCCCCTATTGCTAAGGTTGAAGACTTGTGTTCAGTTCCCGGAACCCATATACTAGGGGAGAATCAACTTCTACAAGTTGTCTGACCTTCACATGTCTGCTATGCACGCACACTTCACCCCCAAAGAAGGAATTGCAAGAAATAAAAAAATCTTGCATCGGAGAATGGAAGGAGTGAAAACAGAAGCTGCTTTGGTGGTCAGTAATGACAGAAGGGAAGAGAAAGCAACAACAAAGTCTAAAGGAATGATATCCACAAAGAAGGGTTTCTTGCTGAAAAAGCAACTGTTTACACCTATGCTTTGGTTTTCTTCCTGTAAATATACAGGAGCACAATTCTACACAAAAGAAACACAGAATTAGAGAAATAATGCAGAAACAAGAATCAAAATCACACTGAAGGCCTAAGGTAGTCATGAATGTTTGTATGTGGAGGCCAAAGGTTAAAACTGAGTGTCTTCTTCACTATTCTCCACTTTAGTTTTTAAGACAGGGTTCCTTTGGGACAGTGGTCTGGCTCAGTGTATAAAGAAACTCACCACCAAGAGTGAAAACCAGAGTTTGATCCCCAGGACTCACATGGTAGGAGAAAATGGACTCCTGAAAGTTATCTTCTGACTGCCACATGCATATCCATATGTATTAACTTATCATATACACATACACAAATATTAAAAAAATAAAAAAGGTGAGACTTTCTCAGTGAACTTGAGGCTCGCCTGTTTAGACTGGCTGGTTAACAAGGCACAGGGATTCTTCTGTCTCCACCTCTGCAGGAATGGATTACAGTGGCCCAACATCACATCTGCCTTTTTATATGGGTGTAGCGACTGAACTTAAATCTTCATGCTTATGGAGAAAATCATTCCTACTTTCACATAATTTTTTTTTCATACGTGTACATTTTATGTTTTGCATACATGTGCTTGTGTATATATGTGTAGAGGCCTGAGTTTGATGTCAAGAGAATTCATCTTGGCTTTCCATCTTTCTTGTTCAATTGAACCCAGAAGTCCATCAGTTAGGCTACTCTGGTCAGGTAGCTTGCTCCAAAGATACTTTGTATGCCTTCAGTTCTTCTATAACTGCAGGTGGACTGCCACACCCTACCCATCAGGAATATATACATGGGTTCTGGGTGTTCGAACATTGTTCCTCACACTTACCCAGCAGGTGATATAACCACTAAGTCCTCTGCCCAGCCCCACTTCCCTGTCCCTTTCTTTAAAGCAAGAAGGTATTTCTTTTAGCCTAGTGATAGTTTCTGGTTTGAAGGTGGGGATAAACAGAGTATCAAGGATGAAGACAAACTATCAGTCAGTTCTTCTATGTTGGAAAAATGATCTGAAAGCATACAAAGTATAGTAGGTATGAGAGGAGTCAAACACAGACATTTCACAGAAAAGCAATAAAAACAATAGAAAATTTATGTAGAAAACTAGGACTATTGAAATATTAATTAATTGAAAAAAATAAGTTTTATGAAAAAGACAGAGCAGTAGGAAACAAAAATAAGTAAATGAGCCAGCCTGACTTAAGCTTAAGAAGAAAGGAGATGGGTGGAGGGGAGCATGAAGAAATCTGCAGAGACACGGAAGTTATAGTAAGTTAGAGAAAAGGTGATCCTCACATGGCTTTACATGGATACAAGAGCAACCACCGTAGACACAAATAGCCCCTCTAGAATAATCTGGTAACTTGTGCCACTCAAGAGGATCATAAATAAGTTCAAGATCTGCCTAAGATTCATAATGAGTTCATGGACAATATAAGAAACCCACGAGTGAGATTATCTATCAAAACAGTAAATAAATTCAGTGCTAAGAGTGTTTATCTACTATGTATAAGGTCCTAGGTTTGGGTTCTCAGGACAGGGTTGGGGGGAAGGGGAAGGCTAAGCACAAAAGAAAAATATAGCTGTCTAAAATTTTAAATACTTAGAATACAGGTGAGATCATTCTAAAACCAACCCCAAACAAAGAATCATTCTATTGACATTAAAGATGGATAGAATTCCTGGAGATATATTCAAATTATGGAAATAATCTTGTATAATAAAATAAAAACTAACAATCTTTATAAAATACTACTGGTATTACTTAACTGTTTCTTTACTCAATACAGTAGAAATTTCACTAATTAGTATTTGTAGGTTTTATTCCATGATTTCATTGGGAGGACTAAAAAACAACTTATAATATAGGTGGCAACTCTTTTCTTGTTTTCCACAAGTGGAAAGCAAGACCAAGGTATAAAGAATTGAAGAAAGATAATTTTCAAAATACCCTAAAACTTACTTTAAGTCAAATGGATTATGCCAGTAATTAAGTTTGCATTTTCTAAATCTAAAAAATTTGCCTTCTTCTTCTTTTTTTTTAAATAGAAAGACTTACCAATCTACATGTAAGACCAATAACTGCTACTGGCGTCTGTGCAGATTGAGAAATGTCAAAAAGATTATAAAGGAGTGTCTGGTTTTTCTGATGAGCAAAAAGATCAAATTCATCCAGGATGAAGATCACTGGGCAACTGCTAGCCCTGTCACCTAAGAAAAAATGAGTTTCAAATTAGTAAGAAAATACATCAAATAATTTTTTATTCCCAAACTGCTATGCTTGAATTTATAATTCACCTCAACACAAACTAATAAGTAACTCTGGGCAGGGCATTTACAAATGCAAGTTCACTCATGCATGAAAAGTTATCCACAGGACAAATACAGCAATTTTTGTTCTAAACTAGTTTCCATCTAGTTACAGGAGTTTGATGAAAAAAACTGAGAAAGTCATTTGTAAAACAGCTTTATAATTATATAAGTGTAGTTCCTTAATAATTACAAAGATAACTTTTCAATACCATCAAAACACTTCCCGAATATAAAAGTAGTCAATAATGAATAAAAACTACTATTTCAAGAAAGACATATTTATCTAATAGAGAAATGCAAAATGTACCTCCTTATTTAAAGTTTTCTCTACAAACACCCAATTAGAATATGTGGTGCAATAAAAAAAATTTCTTTAACTATAAGTTTTAATACTTCAATCAGGTAATGTTCAGTAACACTGAATAGATTTTCTCTCTATGAATAGAAACTACTTTAGCAAAAAATCATTGTAACTTTAGGAATAATTTACATTTATGTAAAACTTTTAAGGCAAAGATTAAGATAAAATTTATTTATCCAGGTAATAAAATAACCTGAGCTTAAATGGTTTAATTTTGGCAAGAAAACAAAAATCAAACTACTAAAGCCTAGCAGAATTAGGAAATAGTACAGAAAAAAGTATTTGTAAAATACGGCCAGTATTTCAGTATAGGGAAAACGGTTCAGTATAGGGAAAAGTGATTCAAAGTCAAATCACTGTATATAAAAATAAATCTGTGTCCTTACTGGCATAAGTAATTAATGCTGGAGGATAAAGAGTTTAAGAATCAATCTCAGCTATGAAGTGCACTCAAGGACAGCCTGGGATACATGAGCTACTGTCTTTAGAAAAAGAAACTCAACCAAATTATCAATTAGAAATATGTGTATTAAAAGGAAATATTGATGAACGTTTTTAAAATTTGAAGGAGATAAAGATATCTTCTAGATAAAATAGTCATGCAGAAAATTAAAACTTCTATTCAGTCAACAAGTACAAATTTAAGACAACAAAGTGTACAAAGTTCTATAAATAGGTATGAGAGAAAATGGGGCGAGGCATCAACAGGAAACACAACGGTCAGTCAAAACATCAAATGAATAGTCATCATCACATACCAGGGAATGCAAATTATAAAAACCAAAATCATAGAAATGAAACTGACATTGGTTAGTTTTTATAAGCTACCTAAATATGAAAATTAGTAACTTTTTGAACTCAGGAAAGAAAAAATATTTTTAAACATATTTCAAAGACAGGTAAGCAATATTCTTTACAACATGGCACCTTTTAATCTAAATTTCTACCCATTATAACCTATCCAGACAAAGACACATGGATAATCATTTATAGTATCTTTATATAACAGAATGTAAGACAACCATAATTACCAAATAACAGGCAAAATGATTGTATTCTTGCTTGTCAGAGACATGGTCTCATTCATACTGTCCTTGAGCACATATTCTTCCTATTTTATCTCCCAAGTGTTATGATTATAGGTGAATAATTTTAGTCTTTAAATTTTATTATTAGTGTGTCAGGATGATATCTCTGCGTGAAGGCTCTGGTGTGTTATGGTTAGTGTATGGAAGTCAGAGGACAATCTTAAGAAGTCAGTTTTCTCTGTACATCTTTGGTTCCCGGAGCAAACACAGGCTATCAGGCTTGTGTGGGAAGCACTATTACTTGTTAAGCCATCTCATTGGTATCAATTTTATCCTTATAAAAACCTTCACTTACACACACAACAATCATATGTGTCACCTGAATAAAAGAAAAAAGCAAACACTAAGGATCATTACAACAGAAGTATTACAGTGGACATTAGCTTATTAGTTTAATTTCTCTATTCTTATTTTGGGAGGGAGGGGTTAAAAACTTTTAATATTTATATCAGAGGAGACTAAAGTTAAAAATTAGTATCTTTTGATATTTCTGAAATTCAATGCTTTACAAATATCTTTTATATGTACCTTTTTTTAAAGCTTCCAGAAGAAATGAAAGGTTTTCAGCAAAGCTTCCCTGAATAACAAAAATAGAAAGACTAAATTTTAATAAAATGAAGACGGCCGAATCTTAAGGATATTTACAAAAAAATAATGCATTGCTTTCACTAGGAAATTAGCCACTGATAGATTCTTTGATAATGCAGAGATATTTGAGTATCTCTGCATTAATTATACATAACTTAAAAACAAAAGTAAAGCTCTGAAAATGTGAAATCTACCTATCTCATAAGTAAAGTTTCCTATTTTCTGGGCAGTCCTGGTAGAAATGTTAGAAAGAGTACAGTTCCTGGACAGTTGCTAGATTCTAAATATATTAGGGACGAGAAATGCATTCCATTTTATCACTACTCTCAAATTGTACAACCAAAAAACTTAGTATAAATTAAAATCAGATCCCAAAACAGATAAAATTTGTTTAAATTTCATACAGTTTTTCTGATCAAGAATATCCATTACAAATGTGTTTTTTACTTCAAATTTATCTGTTATATATTTGGAACAATCTAAAATATTCTTGGACATAATTTAAAAAGTCTAGAAGAAATCGAGAATAATGGATAAATTATCTAGATGTTCCAGAATTGGAGCAGAAACTCCCTTAATTTATTTTTTATTAAAGTTATCAATTTGAATTTTATTTATATATTTCAAATCTTTTTGTAAGAATTTGTTTTTAATTATGGGTAGGTGTGTCTGTCTGCATGTAGGTATGTGCACATGAGGTATAGCACAAAGGCTAGAAGGCTGGTTTCCTGATTTAGAGTCAGAGACAGCGGTCAACCATAAAATATGGGTACTGAAACCAAACTCAGATTAAGACTGGGATGACTCTTGTTTTTCTTAGGCCAAGTAAGTTAGTCAAACAGGGAAACAGTTTAATGAGAAATCTGAATACTTCAAATCAGTCTGAAGCACTATCAGTGTCTTGAGACTACAAGACTATACTCTAAGTTATGGATATGAAATAACAGATATACAACACAACGATCCAGTTTTTTTTTTTTTTTTTTTTTTTTGAGACAGGTTTTCTCTGTGTAGCCTTGGCTGTCTTGGAACTTGTTCTGTAGACCAGGCTGACCTTGAACTCACAGAAATCTACTTGTACTGCCTCCGGAATGCTGGGATTAAAGGCGCATGACACAAGTCACCCAGTCTACCATCCAATATTTTTAATCAGGTGGAAATTTAATGCTTTCTCCCTTGTTTAGAATAATCTTGTGAAATACACAAAATAAAGACAAGAATCTGAAATTGAGAGACATTCAATAGCCTAACAGCCTGATATCACCAGTGAATCACAACAAACGTGTCAACCAACCCACTATGGCAGCTTTAAACTCAGCATGTATCTATCCACTCTGCCCATGCTAATTTACAAGTGTTGATTTAAAAACACTTTTACTTCAATGAATAATTATAAAAATTTATGACAATCTCTGAAAAAAATGCTTGAGAACTAAATATATCCTCACACATACATCTTTTAACGACAAAAATATTACATCAAATCCTAATATATATAATAACTGTCTAATATGTTTCTCCTAACTTTCCAGAAATAAAATATCTGAAATGATACTTACAAAAACTTTATCTCCAACTACATTTTCTAGATTTAATTGCCTTGTGATCTCCTTCAGAGCAATTTTTTCATTTATCTGCAGCAGTCCTGAAATATAACACAATTAAAGTACAATTAAAATGATGCAAGTATTTGACATGGATTATTTTCCAGGTAAGTATATTTTCTAGTGCTTTTTAAATTTAAGTAGAATGAAAAAAAAATCAGCCTGCTAGTTTATATTACTTCCTCTAAAAAAATGGCACACAACAATTCTTTTGAGACAAGACTGTTTAAGAAAAAACTACTTTAAAAAAAGTTCTAATAACCTTTCCAATTTCTACAGATCCTTAAACTTTCATACAGTTTTCAAAATATAATATTTTAACAGATTTAAAACACGAATAAATTTTCATAATATGCAAACCTATGTAGTTTGCATCATTTCTTTTTTAAAAAATAATTTATTTAACTTTATTTTATATGCATTGATGTGAGGTGTCGGATCCTGTAGAACTGGAGTTACATAGTTATGAGTTCCCATGTGGGTGCTGGGAATTGAATTCGGGTCCCCTGGAAGAGCAGCCAGAGCTCTTAACCACTAAGTCATCTCACCAGCCCCTTGCATCATTTCTTAATGGGTAAAAGATGATATACTCACCATTTAGGTGAACTTGTAACACATTCTCACGCATTCCTTGTATTTCTATGAGTTCTTTCAAAGCATGATTTATTAACTAAATATAAAATATGCAAAATATTTAATATGGAAAAGATGAAATGAAGCCATCGTTTTTTTAAATCATGAATGCTAAGAGTCAAATATAAAGAAATCACTTTATAGCTAAAACGTTTAACTATATAGGACCTATTTATTATGTCTAAGTCTTAAAACACTGAGCCTAATAGATACTATAAGATTTTAACAATCTAGCAAACTAATAAACTTTGGAAGCAACCCTCAAGTTTTCTATACATTACAGACTAAACTCCTGTCCTAGGTGATCTTTATGGCTCAGCATATTTTACTATTAATATTACATTTTCTCTACTAGGTATCACTAAAAGCATCTAAAAGGAAAAGAAAAAAAATAAACATAAATGGTTTCAAAGTTTTTCCTGCAATGTCAATTCTATGGAATATTGCTAAATACTCTGCACATTTAATGAAACAAGGAAGTGCAATTAATCAAACAGGAAAAAAATTAAAATATTTGCTCATGGCTAACTAAAGAGACAAAACAAACTAATAAGAATAAGAAGCTGAAGGGTCAAGATTTGCAATGTGAGCTATATGAGATTCTGTTTTACAAACCACACAAGAAATGAATCCAAACAAACAAAAACTACCACCACAAAATAATAGGAAAGTTAAAGTAAAAGGTTGCAATTAAAAGATTACTAATTATAATTACTATGGAAATATATTCAGAAGGTATTACAATGCCTCAAAATGTTTAATTATAGGGTTCACATTTTTTTGGATAATGGCTGTGTGTCACATAGTTATATTCTTCTAACATTTGTAGTATTTTATCATAACACCACATATAACTGTTGTGATTACCACTGCATATCCATTAAATTTGTAAATGAATTAAGGAAAACTTAAAAATCGTTCAAATGAGGAATAAGGACTATCTCTTCTATTCCAAACACAGATGCTCCAGGAAGACAGATGTAAGTAAACTAGAGTAGATAGACAAGTTAAACAAAGACAGAAAACTATTTAATAAAGACATAGACATAACTGGTAAACTATTTTTAGAAATAAAACATATTTGCATTTGCAATATATTAAAGCTATCAGTCATCACAACATTATTCAAAAGGACTAGCAAATTTTTACACATATTGTAAGTTGCTGGTTTCCACAAAAGGAGAGTAAACGGAAACACACACACACACACACACACACACATACACACATACACTCTATGAGCAGTAGATGATCATGTTTGCCAACTGGTAGTCTCTAGTATAATACAAAGGACAAATGATAATGACAGAACCAATGTTGAGAAAAAAACTTGTCATTGTGAGCAATAATGAGTTTTAAAAAAAGCAAGATCAACTTCAATATCATATCCTAAATTTGTAGGATCTCTGCATGTCTTTTGCAATTTAAAAGACACAGAAAACACAGAAGGTTGAAATATAATGAAATGAAAAACATTTTCAATGTCATGTACTGTAAGAAACTTCAAATGTTTATTCAAGCAATGATACACCCGAAAATCTTTTTACCATGGTCTTTCCTGATCCTCGTGGTCCAACAATGAGTACAGAGTTACTTTCTCCATTGATAGCAGTTCTTTTGAGTAGCTCAATTAAATGCCTAAAATGATATGAAAAGGTCAAAAATTTAAAAATAAGGGTATAATAATTTACAGTGTCATACCTTTAAAAAGCTAGATTGGAAGGTGCACATTACTTCCCTCCTTTGGGCTTTCTATGCTGTGAAGGATCTAAATTTTCCTATATAGAAGAATACGGAGAAAAGAACATAGCCCAGTTGAGAATATCTAGAGACCTGAAGAGGAAACCCAGGAAGGCTGAAATATATTGGGCTCCATAGTGGTAGAGGAGACAAGACAATCACGCTAATTTTTAGATTCCCTGGGCTTAGAGATAACTATAACTTTGGTCACCATCACCTGAGTTGTCTGCGAAGTTAAGGACAAGAATGTCTGAATTTTCTCACTATCAGATAACAGACAGAAAAGAAATGTAAGAAACAGTAAGAGACCATTGCATTATATAAATACTTGTATGTGCTCTTGTTTCACAATGGTCAGTGTTTTCTATATAGAAAACAGAACTTCAACATCACTAAGATAAGATCTGTGCATTACTAAGACTTACAAAACTTGGAGAGCAAATGTAAATATATTTGTAACAGAGGAGCGCACAGCTAGACTTACTTGTATTGTGCTTGGACTCCAAATAGGTTACTATGTGGGCTCTGATGACAAAATCTTTCACGTAAGATTCTTTGTACCTGAAAAACATAAGATGCACAAAATTAAAATATTACACATACAATAAAAAGAAAGCTTATTTATAGCAGTCAGAAACTGAATAAATACTAACTGCTTTGGCATCATTTTTTTGAGTTATAACTAGATTCTCCATTTACCTAGTCTCAGGTAAAAAATGAGAATTTGGTTGTGATCATGTCAATGAATGGGAGAATTATTTCAACATATAACCAATCTGAAGGCTGTTCTAATGTATGTGAGTAAGTGTTTTACTTTGCATAAAATATCATTCAAAGATCAAAGACTAGAAGAAATTTAACAATGCAATACAATCCAATAGTGCAACTACACAGTCAATGGTCTCTCTAGAGACTAATACATCTAAAATGGCTTAGAGTAATCACTATCAATCTATACCTGCCTTGAAGTCAGGATTCTGCAGAAAACTAAACTTAAAGGTTCATGTAGTTGAAATACTCATTAGATTCTGAGCATAGAAACACTATAACGATATGATTCAAAAAGACCCCACCAAAAAGGCAGAAAGAAATGACAAATTCAAATTAGAAACCATAAAACAGTACTACATCAACTTTAAGCAATTATTTAATTATGTGAAAGAAATGAGATTCCACTGGTCTATAAAGTAAGCAATCAGGGCCATGGATGTAGTTCCATGATAAACCAATTGCTTAGTATATATGTCCAGACTCTGGTTTCTATCACCATAACTGCAAAAATAAATAAATAAAGTGGAAAAAAAAAGAAATAGAAAAGTAAGACATTGCTGGAGCGAGCTAGAAAAGAATCTGTTAAAAGTAGCCATGTTTTCAAATTGGTTTAGAATTATTGTCTTAGATTTAATTGGGAAAAACATGTCAAAATAATCAAGTAGTCTTTTAAAAACCAAGCCATTATAAAGTTATTCTTTTCCTGGATCTGGTGTTAATACAGTAATCATTCAGGGACAGTACTCAGGTAGCCGACTAAGAAGACTATAGGATTATTTCTCTCAGACTAAGCTGTCAGATTTTAAAGTATCAAAGATAAAATGCGATTTTTTTACGTGTATGGAAGGGTATAAGAAATGATTCACATGGTTATTATTTTAGATGAAGCACAAACAGCAATGGGATTGGTGCCAAAGTCATTAAAGTTACCATTAAATGATTAAATGTTTTCTAGATCTAAACATCTAAATAAGGTATTATTAACACATTTGTGTAAAGCCTATTTTGAAGATTAAAATAGTTATCTGTAATACAATACATGGATTATACAGATAATAGTTGATACCTGTTAATCACTAAAATAGACCACAGGCATTTAAAGAATCAATGAATTCTATCTATTCCACTATGTAGTTAAGATCACTAGAAATAAAGACAAATCTCAACCCTTTCCTTAAATAAAGGAAAATCTAATTTAAATTTATTGGATAGGAAACAATGTATAAACATAAAATAGGGAATAGGAAAAAAAGGAAATGAACCTATTAAAACCTTACAGAGTTCAAAAGTTCCAAAGTTATCAGAACATAGGTTAAACAGGTATTTAGAATCAATTCATGGAAGAACTATTCACATACAAAAAAGCTAATTATTTTTAAGCAGTAATTTCCCTTAAAAAATAAGAGTGATAGTTGGGCAGCGGTGGCACATGTCTTTAATCCCAGCACTCAGGAGGCAGAGGCAGGTGGATCTCTATAAGTTCGAGGCCAGCCTGTCTACAAGAGCTAGTTCCAGGACAGCTCCAAAAGCTACAGAGAAACCCTGTACCAAAAACAAAACAAAACAAAAAGTAAAAAAGAGTGAGGTAAACGTTGAGTAGATGGCTCAGTTGGGAAATTTTTTCTGTGGGACCTGAGTTCAGATTCTCAAAATCCACATAAAAAGTCAGGTACAGCAAGCTCATGCCTGCAACTTCAGACCTGGAAAGTGGAGGCAGGAGAATTTGGAGCTTGTGGCCAATTAGTCTAGCTAACTGGCAATCTCTATGTCCAACAAGAGACCCAGTAGTACCATGGAGAACGACAGAGGAAGTTACTTAGCATCCATTACTGCCTCACATACACACATATAACACACAAAGAGATATGTAAGAAAAAATGGTCTTTTTAAGTATGTAAAATTTAGAATTGATTTTTAAAAGTAAATGTAGCTACAGTCAACTGAAACACATGCTAGAGTACAATTATCATGGATTATAGGCTTCTTATAGTAAACATTTTTATTTACACATTTTAGTACTTGAAATACACTGTGCTATTAAGATACCACCTAGCATCTAGTATAATACTCAATTATTGGTAAAAAGAATCAACAAAGTACAGTGAGGACTGAATGTTCTTTTTCCCTTTGCCATCAGAAGCATGTAGCTCAGCACAATACGTGTCTTTCATGATCAAAGCCCTGGTGATATCCTCAGCACCACACTTTCTAAGGCAAGCACATTCAAACTGAAAAGGAGAAAATAAAACTTGCCCCATGTAAAAATGAAAAAAATGTTGAACATAAAACTCCAAAATAAATTAAAAAATAGCATCTAATGAGTTCTGCAATATACCAGTATTTCTATAAACAATGACATAAACAAAGATGAAATTAAGAAAAGAGTTTCATACACAACAGCATCCAACAGAATAAAAATACTTCAGAAGTCTTCAAGAACTTTAACAATAAAAACATGGTGTATCATTTCACATACAATTTTCCAATTTGGACAGCTTTGTCTTTACTCATTCAGGAACTTACAAAGGTATCTCCTCTAAAGCAGTCTAAAAAGTGCAAAGGAAAAAAATCAGGGGAAAAGATGACTATTTTTCGGATCATCTTTAGCAAGGATCTGAGATTAAGGAACATACATACTAACCTCTGAAAGACATTCTGCAAGTATTACGTTGTTACTCTTGGTTTTACGATTGCTCATTTTGACCAACTCAAATCCTAAAACATTAAAAATAAGATGAATAAATACTATGTGCTTTAAAAGATTATTTAAAACTTACATTTATAGAACCAGATATAAATTCTTAAATTTAAAAAATGCTTAAAATTTTCAAACAAGAAACCTACAAACATGTCCATTTGCTCATGTACTTTAAATGGTATTCTCACAATTGATATGATTCTCTTCATATCATTATTCTTCCCTTCCCCCTAAAGATACAATTCAAGCAAGTACTTTTTCTTTCATATAGAATGTTTCTCCTATCCAACCATCCAATGGAATCATTCTTTACAGAACACCTTCCATTTCTTGTTCTACTTAGGAAAACTACACAATCTACATACTAAGAGTTAACATCTTAGTTCAAGAAAACACAATACATATTGAGGACAACACAAGCTTAAATTAAGATGGAACTGAAAACCTTAATAGTCCAGACAGAAAACTAAGAGAAAATCTTCTGAATAGAACTGACCAAAAAACCCCAAAGAACATCAGATCTTGAAATAGAAGACTTGGACCATGCAAGCAAAGATGACAAGATGAAAGAACTGTGGAACACCAGGAAAAGATTAAATCTTAAATTATAGACATGGATGAAGACAAGAACTCAAAGCCAGTGGAATAAAGCAGAACTTAAAAATATATAGAAGAATACTGTGGAATAGTCCTTCTGTACACTGTGAATATATGTTGGTATGACTGGTTTAATAAATAAGCTGACAGGTCAATAGCTGAATAGGATAAAGTTAGGCGGGAAAGCCAAACTGAGAAAAATGGAATGATGAAGGGCAGAATCAGAGGAATTGCCAGCCATATGAATAACAAGCTGGATATACAAAATTGGTTAGAGGTAAAAGCCACACAGAGCACTAGAAATGACTGAAGTTGTAAGAGCTAGCTAGTAACAAGCCTGAGCTATTGGCTGAACATTTATAATTAAGGCTCAATGTGATTAAGAAGCAGCTGCACAAAGAAACTCTGCCTACAGAAGAAACTTTCCCCAAATTAAGGAAAGATACATACATACAAATAAACACACACACACACACACACACAGTGTGTTACAGTGTGTTTTAGTTATGGTTTCTATTATTGTGATGAAACGCCATGACTGAAAAGAAAGCTGAGGAGGAAAGTGTTTATTAGGTTTATACTTTAGCCCTGCTGTTCATCACTGAAAAAAGTTAGGACAACAATTTAAGCAAGGGAAGATCCTGGAGGCAGGTTCTGATGTAGAGGTCATGAAGGGGAGCTTCATACTGGCTTGCTTCCAATGACTTGCTTAGTGTACTTTCTTATAGAACCTAGGACCAGCAGCCCAGGGATGGCACTACCCACCTTGGGCTGGGCTCTCTCCCACTGATCAGTAAATAAGAAAATACCTTACAGCTGGATCTCATGGAGGCATTTCCTCAATCAAGGTTCCTTCTGATGACTCTAGCTTGTGTCAAGTTGATACACGAAACCAGACAGTACAAGATGCAAGAAACTTACAGAACAAGTAAAACTAGAAAAAAAGTCCTTATGGCATATTATAGTCAAAACATTAAATAAACAACAGAGAGGATACTGAAGGCAAGAATAAGAACCAACAAGTTATCTATGAAGGAAACATATTATTGGTATAATATTATACCAATTATTATTATTACTGGTATCCTGTTAAAATTTTTCCCTGTGCCAATGAGTTAAGACCTATACTCACTCTTTCTTCTATTAGATCCATGGTTGTCAAGTCTTATGCTGGGGGGGCGGTCTTTGATCCATCTGGAGTTGAGTTTTGTGCATGTTGATAAATGTGGATGGATCTATTTGCATTCTTCTATATTCAGCCATCAAGTTTGTCTAGCATCATTTGTTGAAGATGTTGCTCCTTCTCCAAAGTTGTATTTTTATTTTTTTGTCATAAAATAAGGTGCCCATAGTGTGTCTACAAATGTGTCTGAGTCTTAAATTCGAATCCATTGATCAATGTGTCTGTTTTCATGACAATACAACACTCTTTTACTTGAAATCTGGGATGGTGATACCTCCAACATTTTTTAAAAAAACTATTATTCAGGATTGTTGTACTTATCCTGTTTTTGTATGTATATGTTTCCATATGAGGCTGAACACTTTTTTCTATTTCTGTGATGAATTGTATTGGGATTTTAATGAAGACTGTTGAATTTGTAGATTTCTTTTGGTAGAATGGCAATTTTCAGAATTATAATCTCATGAATCCATGAGCATAGGAGACCCTTAGATCTTCTGATGTCTTCTTCAATTTCTTTATTCAGTGTCTTAAAGATTTAATTACAGAAGTCTTTTACTGTCTTGATTAGAGTTTCTTATCTGAGCTGATAGTACTCCCAAAAGCCATAGATAAAATACCAAAAGCAGACATAAGAAGCCCTCTTTTAAAGCTGGCTCGAGTTACCTAACAGAGTCCCCCAAAATACAGCCAAAGCTGTTGTCCTTTGCTACATGCTCAAGGTGGAAGGTAAGTCCTTATTGAAGATAGCATGCACTTCAAAAATAGGGCCCAGAGACCTCTGAGCTTGAACTGACCTGAACACCCTCTCCTCAAGGACTAGCATTCATGGTACCACAGTGCGCCACACAAGCTTCCAAAGGAGGGAAGCAACCAACAATCCTACCCAGCTATGACACCTGTGAACCACGTCAGTTACCAGCATGGTGGCACACATATTTTGGTGGAATTAAGACTCACTCAACAAATGGGATACCATGCCTGGCACTAGAAACCTAGTAACTACTCAGAACTAGTAATAGTGGTTATTAGAGAAGCATCTACAACCATTAATTTGCTAAACCAGCATAATCCCTAACAAAAATCTATAAACGATTGTTTTTATACCCAAAGATAAGTGTAGTCTTCACACCTCAATAAGGAAATTTCTTTTTGAAAAAGATGAAAGATCACTACAGAAAACCACAATCAATCAAAATACAGGGTCGTGGAGTCTAGTTCTAATGGATATATACAGAAATTATTCCAGGCACCTAAGACTCAATAACCATTCTGTAATGAGGGAAGGAGGGTAGTTTTTAAGAGCCAAAAGATCAGGAAGTTTGCTGTAGGACTATGTCTTCTAGTAAAATTAGAAGCTATACCCATAAAGTCTCACCAGCATGACTGCCAAAACATAAGTTGAAACATGAAAGATACCAATGGACATTCCAAACTGGACTGGGAAAGGCCCACAAGGTCTCAACACTATACAAAAACTATAGGCAAAGTTGGGAGTGGGAGAGGTGGTTGTGGTGGATTAAATAAGAATGGCTCCCATAGGCTCATATAGGTATGGCCTTCAAGTAGGTACTGTCTGGTTGAAAGAAATGTATCACTGGGGGTGGGCTTTGAAGTTTCAAAAGCCTGTGCAAGATTAAGGTTCAGTTTCTCTCTCACTCTCTCTCTCTCTCTCTCTCTCTCTCTCTCCCTCCCCCCTTCTCACTCACTCTCTCCGTGGATCAATATGTAGCTCTTAGCTCTGCTCCAGAGCCATGCATGCCACCATGATGATAACAGACTAAACCTATGAAACTGAAAGCAAGCTCCCAATGCTTTCTTTTATAAGAGTAGCATTTGGTCATGGTGTTTCATCACAGTAATAGTAACTCTAATGAAGACAGTGGTCTTCCCCAGGTAGGAGGACATCAACTGATCATCCAGTGCCAAATGATCAACTGTGAAAACATGTATACAAGTAGCATTAAATATGGATTCAACGGGCCATATGAAGGACTATATATTTAAGCAATAACAATTCCTAAAAAAAAAAAAAAAAAAGCAGACCATGAATTTGAAAGAGAATAGGAAAGGGTGTATGGGAGGGTTTAGAGGGAGGAAGGGAAGCAAGAAACGTTGTTAATAAAATTATAATCTCAATAATAAAAGGTAACAAAGAAAATGTTAAACAAATTGAAAAGCACTCCTAGATCCAAAAAATACTGAGGTAACAAGGTAAACAGTTTATTTCCACATTTGAGAAGCAATGACAGACACTGAGGATATAAATTTAATGGAGCAGAAGCAGAAAATGGATTGAATGTTTCCCTACCTTGACACATTTATATGGGTTCTTATACCTGACAGAGATCTTAAGAAATGCCAAGCAAAACTTTAAGAAAATATAGGAACAACACTAAAGACCAAGAGGAACTTTTAGCTTTGGACCTGTTTCTTAAGCAAGCAGTAAACAGAGTCTAACTCTGAACTAGTTAGCATAAAATCTACTAAAGATTTATTTATCATCACTCGTCAAACACATACCAATTCTTGCAAAGCACCAATGAAACTCACACTAATGTTAAAGAAGGAAATAATCATGATCTTATAAACAGATGCACAAAAACATTTGACAAAATATTACACTGATCCATGATATTTTAAAAAATGAAGCAAACTAAGATGGATTTTTTTCCTGACATGGTAAATACTATTTATAAAAAAAAGAACTAGAGTTGGCAGACTTATTTTTAATGTAAAATGCAAAAGTTTCCACTGCTTTTATTCAAATGGTATTAAAATCCTTACAAAATGCAAGGTAAGAAAAGTCAAGGACATACACATGAAGGGGGAAAATGGATTTTGTCAAACACCTATTGTGTTAAGTTTATAAGTAAGAAATCTAAAAATTCCCATTACTTTCCTATAACACAACATAATTTCCAAATTAAAACAATACTATTCACATTTGCATGCATGTGTGGGTGCCTATGCGTGCATGCGTTCATGCACGCACACATTCCTAGGTACAAATTCATTAAGATAAGATCTATATGAGAAAAACCACAACATTCAAGTTAAGAAATTAACTCAGTTTCCCCAACCCAATGTTAAGGTGGACTTTACTAAAAGGTTCTGCTCTATAAATTGCATGGTTTGAATATGTAAACAAAAAGACTCCAATTGGGAGGAAATATTTGATCCTACTTGACCAGAATCAAAATAAACAAAAAACTCTTAAAATGCTATCATGAAAACAACCTATTTTAAAAATGCCAATGACTTAAACTCACATTTCATCAAATAGGGTGACAAGAAAGCATGAGATGTTCAATATCATATCCTTAAAGAAATTAACAGTCAAAAAGTTTTCTATCACTCCACAGCCATTAGAAAATTTAAAATAACAATTTCATTAATTGCTGGGAAGTCTTTGAGTTAATGATAATGTTGCTTGTATTATTTAACATGCAATAGTAGTAAGTGTAAAAAGAAGGCAGGACCCTAGCATCAGGGCTTTATTAATTTATTGCTCTTTGCTTCTAAGTGTGGATGTAACCTGACTTTTGAAGTTACTGCTGCTATGACTTTCTTGTCATGATAGACTAGAACCTGAAGCTCAGTTGGGGTGCTTTTGTTAGAATATTATAACAGCAGTAAGACACTCATGATATATGTATTTTACTTGAAATTGATGCCTAGTCTCTCATTGGGTATACCTGAATTAAAATTATTTACAGCCTAAATAGCTGTGTCCTTGGGTTTAGGGACATTATTAAGGGGTTGATTATAATTAATATATGATTGAGGGTTGGGGAGAAATTTTATATGCTCAGGGGTGTGTGTATGTGTGTATATATATATATATATATATATATATATATATATATATATATATATACACATTAACAAAAGGGGGAAACTGGATGATGGGATGATAGATTGGTGAGTTATTGTTTATACATAATTGCATTGGCATAGATTTTTGTATATGGATACAAAGCTAAATTATATTGAATATTGTATGCATGCATGCTTCTACCTGTTTAAAACATTTTCTATGTATTGATATATATATTGTATTGATATATATATATTTACCATATTGCAGTGTACATTTCTACCTCTGATTAAGATACTTATATATTGCTTATGTAATGATATACATTGTTTACATTTGGAGGTCATTGTCCTCATTTATTGCAGTTGTTTATTCTCTTAGTTTTTAAGTTAGATAGGTATTAGAAATTGTAGATCAATAATCATCTATGTCTGTCATATTTATAGTTATTCTAATCAGGTTCTTTAGATATATAGAGGTTATATTCTGTATAAATCTTCAACCTTTTCAAAGAGCTGTAGAAAATGACATTTAAGCTAACTTAGAGTTCTGTGGTGGTGAGACATAATCGCTCCTGGCAGCACCCATCTATTCCAGAGAGACAGTTGAGCACCAAAGACACTCCACTTGGAGCTTGTATTCTTCTTGGCAAAACTGGCCTCTGGGCAAGGAACTGCCCATAGCTCAACTACTGACAAAATACTTTTGCTCCTTCAGCCAATAGCCTTTGAGATACCAGCCCACTAGGGTGTGGTATCTTTTGCTTTAAAAATAAGCTGCAGCAGCCCTCGTGCTCTCTCTCTTGCTTGCTTCGGATTCCGCTTCCGGCTATCAGACGCTTTTCCTGGTTGTGCAGGAGGCTGTTGTCTAGGACGGTGATCTGTAAGTTTTTTCCCTTTAAATAAATAACCCTTTTATTAATCATAATTCCAAATTGGTGTGGGATTGTTTTGTTTTGTGACTTACTCCTTTACAAAGCCACAATGAATTTTTACTAGTAACCATGAAAACTTAGAAGTAGCATGTTTTTCAATATAACAAATAAACTTGTATAGCCCTACAATGATTTTTTTACTGTGCTAAAAAGAAGCTATGAAACCATGAAAAAAGACAGGAATAAACTTTAGAAAGCTACTCCTAAGTTAAGAAAGAAGTCAAGAGGGAAATGCTACAGACTGTTGAACTAGATAGATGATGAAATAGGCAAAAGTATAGCAACACTGACAGCAGTCACAAGAGGTATCTTCCTCCATGATAGCATACTAGTAATACCATATGACATCTCCCAGAATGTGTAATGCACAGACAATTCCACTGTCAACTTTGGACTTGCACTGATGTTTCAACATTGGCTCATTAACTGTAACTAACATAACAAACTAAGGCAAGAGTTCATACTAGAAACTAGGTCAATAGTAGAGTGCTGGACAGGGTTGACAAGCAGGGGTGTAGAAACTTACTCCTGTTTAAAATTGCATGTTTAACTTACCTTACACATTAGTTTAATTCTGAAACCAAATTTGCCTCTATGGTACAAGAAGACAAGATATTAAGACTAGAAAATATTTTAAGCAGTTTATATCCTGTCTAAGGTAATGATTTCAAGAGTAAAAATGACTACTTCTTGTGGCAGTCCAGGCTCTAATTCTGTATTTTAGATTCTGGGTTAAGAGAATCATGGTGATTCAAGGCCAGTCAATGTAACACAGGGAATGCTACAACAGACTGGGGCTACACAGGGATATCTTGTCTCAAAACCAACAAAAAACAAAATAGACAAACAAAAGATGATGTTCTACATGGTTTATATTTAAAACTGCCTCAAAACTCTTTGTTACAGGGAGACTTTACTTGGCACTTTTCTTAGTATTGGACGATTATGGTGTTGGGTAAGATAGTTGTCACAGCCTGTATTTTCTGCCTCAGAACAGTTTTCAGTTACTTTGGCTAATTCTTCTGGTATTAAATTGTACAGCTTTAAATGACATTGTTTTTCAATTTTAGGAATTACTATTAAGGCTGATGTAGATTTAGCCTTTTAATACAATTATTCCAATCATTTACATGTCTTCATTTACATGTCTTCACTACATATGATATAGGAGACATTAGTAATGGAAATATATGACAGTTTAAAGTATCAATGAAGTTGAATCTTGGCAGCACGAGAAAAAAGGTGATATACAATATACAATCTGTTTACATATACAAAACAATGCAAACTAATTTCTTATTTTTAATGATATATGTATTTAAGAATGCTAAAAGGAAAACTGAAAACCAGTAAACATACTCTCACTGATATCTTATTTTTGGATAGCTATCAATGTCTCTGTAATTTCTATGTATCAGTTGTCCAGTCCTAAGCAAATGCTACTTGTCAACGTATCTGTCCCACACACTCAGAAAAATCAAGAACTTTTAGCACATAATAAAACAACAAACAGCATACATGAGGTTTAAAGTTATGGTTAAAGGTAGGCTGGACAGATCATCTTGCGAGGCCAAAACACTCTCACTTGCATACACTGACATTGAAAGAAATAAAGCAGTCTGAAACTACATGCCCAAATCTAAAATAGGTAAATCAGAGATGAGCTTCATATTCAGTCACTTCTATGCTGATGACATATACAAAAGATATGGCTGGTAAAAAGGCTGACTCATTTGATACTGCTGGATTATGGTAAAATATCAGAGCTCACTGCCCACCAAAGGTACTACTCAGACAATCTCCTAACTTAAGTTGAGAAATTAAGGGCAACGTAATTAGGGTAAGGAAAAATGGCATATTTTTAAGTCCTGCTAAATGTTATACATATAGCGGGAAATTCTAAGATCTGGCTATGAATAAAGTCATTTACAATTGATAACCTTAGGAATCTTGGACTCTTTAACACAAAGTGTGATGTCTCAAAAATACCATTATCTTGTACCTTACATATTCCTGTAGTTGTACTTTTTCATTGGGACCACCAACCTGCAAATAATGACCTGGAGACTTATTTTTAATTATGAAAGTTTGCCCTTTAGCTTAGACTTGTCCCCAACTAGTTCATATAACTCAAATTAACCTGCTTCTATTAATCTACATTCTGCCATGTGGCTTGATTTCCTCTGTTCTGTACTGTACATCACACTTCTTCAGAGTCTCCCTGGTGTTCCAGCACCCCTAGATTCATCTCCTCTTCCTCGCTCTCTCCGGAAATCCTGCTTATCCTCTCCTGAATATCTATTGGCCATTCAGCTCTTTATTAAACCAACCAGAAGGCTCCTTAGTAAAGATATATCTTTACAGTGCACAAAAGATTATTCTATGGCATATTCATGTAATTTCCAAAGGCCACAGCTAGAACAAATACCCAAGAAATAACGAAACATTGCAAGTCAGCAGAAACACACTAAAAAAAATTTAGAACCTGGACTAAAAAGACAACAAATTAACTATAAATACATGGAAATGAAAGTTAAGGTTTCAATTTTCAGGAGGTAATCACAAACAGTTCATTTATGTTTTTACAAAGACAATGATATATTAATACCAGAAACCACAAGGAATCTCTAAAGCATACAAAGAATTCCACCTCCCCTCATCATCATAAAATGGCAGAAAAATCATCCCAAACAAAATATTTTTTAAAAATAAAACAATTTTTTCAATGTACCTGGAATTAGATTGAGAGCGAATTGCTGGAAAACAGCAACAGAAGTCACTCTCCCCTTTAAACAAACAAACCAACAGAATATTATCTTCAAAGTGGTAAAAAAAACAATCAGAGAGCTGCAAGAAACCTTAACCCCTCAAAACAGAACCAGAACAAGGGCTTAGAAGCAAAGGAGTAAGAAAAGTGGGTGGTTGTCTGCATTAAGGAACTTCTAGAGACCATACTGATGTAAGAGGAAAAAGATACACCAATAGGATGGTCAGAAAGGCAGTACAGTAATCAGAAGTGGCAAAGATGAAGAAACAGTAACTCAACATTCATAGTTGAGAACACTGCTGTCCAACGTAAGTGTAAATTCCAAGTAGTTTAATATTTTCTAATATATTTAATAAACACTATAAAAATAATTGTTATTCATTTCTATTATTTACATACATTTCAAGTGCTCAAAAGCCACATGAAGTTGATGACAAATGTACTGAGTAGCACGAGAAGAAAACTTGTTTCCTGGAGATAAAGCCAAAAATAAAGTTTAAGGAACAATAACAACATAGAAACCCAGACTGTTAAACATACTATCCAGAAGATAAGTAATACTCCAAGAACAGATTAGCTATCTGCCACAATGCTACAAAAGAAGAAAAAAAAAACCCATTTTCTGGAGTCAAGTGGTGGTGGTCCACACGATTAATTCCAGTACTCAGGAGGCAGAGGCAGGCAGATCTCTGTGAGTTCAAGGTAACCTGGTCTACAGAGCGGCTCCAGGGCAGTCAGGACTTTCTCAAACAAAAAGCAAAAAACAAAAAACCAAACCACAACTTCTGAAAGAATAAATCCAAACAGTCAGTAAGTTTCTGAAAAAGAAATATCTTCAGTACAGAACTGTAATCAAAGCATTACAAATTATAAAACTAGATTCATCAGTTTGGCAAAATTAAAATATAATCGTTGGTGAGATGGCACAAGTCAGAGCCTATCACACACCGAGACAGGAGTATAAAATGTCATATCCATTTTAACATCTGGTGAAACTGAAGACAGACTTATACAATCTACAAAAATAGATAGCTATGTGCATAAGAAAACATTTATGCAGATATTCATAAATATTCTAAACTAGATCGTTTGTAAGTAGTTAAAAAAACGAACATAAGTCTAATATCCATCAAGACTAACTGTGATTTTTCTAAAAGAGTTCAATTCCCAGCTCACAACACCTGAATGAGGTCTGGTGCCCTCTTCTGAAGTGCAGGCATTCGTAGCGGCAGAGCACTGTACACATAATACATAAATAAACCTTGAAAAGGCCAGGTGGTGGTGGCGCACACCTTTAATTCCAGCACTAGGGAGACAGAGACAGGCGGACCTCTGTGAGCGCTCTGTCCAGCGCTAGTTGGACAGCTGGGAACCTTTGTTTTGAAAAAACAAACAAAAACCTGACTTTCTAATAAAGAAGTTTTGCGCACTGGAGTTTTGTTTTGGGCCCATCTGACATAATTACCTCCCTGACATAAAGAAAAGGTAAGCACAGGGTAATGGATACATGAATAGGGTCCACTGTATGGACTTGTACCAAATAAAATTTGTAAAATAAAATAATGTGGACGGTGAATCATACTAAGCAGAACTAAAATTGATACTAACAATTAATTCGAGGATCTTTGATTCTTTTAAAAAATCTCATTAAGTGATTTGGCTCTTTAAAGTATCTTTACAAAGCAATGAAAAACTAACGACTTTAACTGTAAAAAATGTGGAGGTAGAAAAGAAACCGTTAATTCACTATTAAAAAAAAAAAACACCCAGATGAAAAGCTTTCTCTTCTACGCTACAAGGAAAGAAAATTTCGAGGTGTCTCTTCTTTAAGGACAAAACTCAGTATGAGGGACCCCACAATCCCAGGCATCCTCCCTCAGAGCCTGCAGCCTTTTGTGTGGCAGCATTCGGGTAGAGCGTGCGGGGAGCCTTCACTCAAACCACCCCTGCCCGTTCGCTGCCTACCGCTTCTTAAAAAATCCCTAGGACGACAGAAAAAGAGGGGATGCAGGATGCGGACCCGGCAAGGCTAATTAGAAGTTGAATCAAATTCACACATCCGGATTGGCTCTTCCAGAAGCGTCCCAGGCTCTGAAGCAAGGGTGAAGTGGTGGGTCACCTGCAGAGACCCTGGTTTCCTCTCCACGGGGCCAATCATGTACTTCCCCCTCGAGTCTTCTGCACCGAGTCTCAGCAGATCAGCAGCACTCTGCCCCGCTCGGGCTCCGTCCTCGGCATCGCCGGGGATCCGGGAGCCTGCAGCAGCCCGTCGGCTCCGGGCCTTCCTGGCCTGCACGAGCCTACCTCTTTCCCAGTCCCCCTCAGCCTGACATCTTCGCTCCTTTCGCCAGCCTGCGGCCACTGCCAACCCGACCCCGACTCGGGACCCGCATTACCTCCCGCTGCAAAGCCTACCTACCCCGGGGCAACGCCGTCCGCTGCCGACTGTGAGGACCCAGGACGGTCACCTCCTGCCCGGCTCCGCTTTCCCCGTGCCGCTGCCAAGCGCCCACAGCCACTCCCAGCATGCGCAGCGCTCCCACCGCCTCCCCGGCCCCGCCCCGACTCGTCACGTGACCTCCCGCCCCTTCGGGCCCCGCCTACTTCCGTCCCTCCGCTTTCCCTAAGGAGGGAGGAGGCGGCTGGGGGTGTTAAAGAGTAGCAACTTCCTCCCTCTTCCCGCCCCCGCCCCTCTACCCCCTGCTACAATGTCTTCCGGGTCGGCAGCGCCTTGGAGCCTTCTGGGAAAACATCTCATTTCCTCCCCTCCCCCTCCTCCGGCCGTCAACCAACCAGCCTCCCGTCAGAAAGGGACATGCGCAGTGAGTGCCTCCCGTCTCTTCTACCCGAGCCCCCCCTCCCCCCCAAGCAGAGAGACCCCAGCAGCAGCAGCAGCTGATGATGAAGAGAGAGGCAGTGGCAGAGGGGGGGCACCTTTTATTTCTATTTTTAAAGGGACAGGACACTCATTTTACCCCACTTCAACCTTGAATTGAGGGGGGTGGGGGGAAGGCGGCTGAGTTCCTCCCCCACCCTCCAGCTCCGAGCCCTGAGTGGGGGATTGAGCCGGAGAGAGGAGAGGAGTTTCTTCTTCTTAGAAAACCCCCATCCACGACTCCTACCCCCTCAGCCCCTCTACTCGCCTGCTCCCTGAGCCCCTTCCACCCTCCTTCTCTGTGGCCGTGAGAGGAGGAGAGAAAGAGACCAAAAGCCTCTTAGCAACACAGACCCTTTGCTGTTGCTGCTGCTGCTGTTGCTGCTGCTGCTGTTGCTGCTGCTGCTGCTGCTGCTGCTGCTGCTGCTGTTGCTGCTGCTGCTGCTTGGCCCTGGCTGGAGACATCTCCCTACACTGGGAGCAGCCACTTCCCCAGCTCTCCTCCTCCTCCCTTGCCTCCTCCTCCTCCACTCCCCCCCTTTATTACCCTTTGTGTCATCCTCCACAGCTCCAGGGAAGGCACTCAAAAGTGGGGGGCAGGAAAGGTAAGTGCGTCTGGGGGGGCTCCATTGCCTTCCTCTGGCTCTGACTTTCACTCCGGGCGGCAGGAGCACCAAACCTCATACGCAGTGGAGCTCCGGGGTGAGGAGGGGGTGGTGCTGGGGGGTGAGCGAAGGAGGGGCTGGAGTGAGGAGGGGTGTGTGAGGTGGGGTGTCCACCCTGTCAGGGAAGGAAGGACACTTTTATTTTCCTTTGCTGTTGTCAAAAGTGGTTTCTCCAGCTAACATCTGATTGTGCCTTGCTTCAGTGGGGGAGACTACAAAAACAACCCCCTCCTTCCTCCAATGAGGCGCCAGGGAAAGAGACAGAAAGAGGCATACTTTCTAGATGTCACTTAAAAAATTACGTTTCGAGAGCTTTCTTCTCTCTCCCCAGGAAAAGCTGCCTGCATTTGTTTCTGAGTGGGGAAAATGTCGGGATGTGAATTGTGTTGGAACTGCTCATGCAGTTGTAGACCGGAGTGTTTCTCTTTTTGCTTCTGTCTGTGGCTTGGATATTGACTTTAGGGTTGGAAGACTTGACTGGTGTTTATGCTAAGTGTTTAGTTTCTCCATTTTTTATTTTGTCTGAATTGCATAGCAAATTTCAAATTTTAGTTCATGAGGCCTTTAGTTGGGTTTTACACTTGTATTTTTTTGTAACATATTTGTTTCATGTTTGACTATATAAAGTTCAAAGCTTAAAAGGCTTGAAGTTTAAATGCCACTGGTAATATCTTTGCCCACATACGTTTCTGGTATTTATTTTCCATAACATGAAAATATTAGCTATTTCATAACTAAGTAGTTTTTTTTTTACTCGAATCTTTGTAACTTGTCTGAACAAGTCATCCCCATTGAAAACTTTATGTTGTTCTTGCTGCAAAGAAGGCCAAACCTCCCCATCAATATTTTGCTGGATTGGTACCGCTTTCAGTTTTAACTGAATTATTTATGTACTGTTGTAAATTGAGACGAGTTTTTCATCCAGAGGTAGTGACCAAATTGTTCACATGTGAAAGAAAATAAATTTTTAAAATTCACTTTCATGAGTTAAAAAAATCATGAAGTTGTAGCTAGTATGTTATCGTTAGATACAAATTGAAAGGTAAATCTGGATTTAGACTTATAGAATAACAGTTTTGATAAATTCTGCATTCTATGAGGTATATTCTTCTGGTTTCATTCTATTGTGCTGTATTTTATTTATATTTATATATCATTTATATTTCAAAAATAGTGCTATGTTTTATTTCACAAATACTAAAAATATATTTCTGTTGTAGGCCTCATAGTTCCATCTTACATTAGAAAGTGGTATTTTGTTTCATTTATGGATTTCTTTCCCTTTTTTGAAGATGGATGCATACATTCATCTTCCTATTCTCTCTCTGTGCCTCTCTCTCAGTTTTTAAAAACTGCTTTGGTTTCTCTGATTCCATAATTTATGTCAACAATAAAAGAATAGCAATTTGATCAGGAAGAAATAGAAATCTGTAATGATATTTGACATAGTATCTTTGATATAGTCTTAGAATGTGATGATCCTTTTTGTTTGTTTTATTTTGTTTTCTTAATGGTAAAACCAAACCATTTTATACTCATATTTTAGTGATTGAAAGTCAATACATCTGTAGAAACTTGTGTAGTAAAATTTTAATTACCAACTGTGTGTAAAATAGACATTCACACACCGGCAGGGAACTGTGTAGCAGTATACAGTATGGTCCTATTTCTTTCATTTCTGATATAAATTTGAACACTTTTTTTTAGCCTTTCTTTGAGATGCGATTGCTGCACTTGAGCAGAAATCTGTGCTACTTTCAATTTTGTCTTCCATCATAAATATTGGTAATACTGTTAATACTAATATCCTTAAGCTTTTCTGTCTTTACACACTTAGCAGTCATAACACAATGTATAGGAAGGAGAACTTATTAAAGGAGCCTATGTTAAGTATGCAACTTGTATAGACAATTGAGATAGTAGTTGTCTAATAGGCAGCTAAGTGAAAATTTACAGACTTGAACGTAATGCCTGTGTTTAGTTGGTGTTTCCTCTGTTTTGAGACAGGGTCTTTTGCATATAGCATTTTGAGTGGTAGGGTTACAAGCGTGTGTTACCATACCCAGCTGTTTGTATTTTCCTGTGAAAGTATTCCTATTCTCCTGTTTCTTACCTAATCCCTACTATGGTTAGACCACTATTTGTATTTTCCTGTGAAAGTATTCCTATTCTCCTGTTTCTTACCTAATCCCTACTACGGTTAGACCACTCTGTATTTTCTGTAAAGGAGATAACAATTTATGGCTTAAAAACCTTTTGTATATTTTTAGAATGCTTATATTCTAAGTGTTAAGTACTGTTGATATTTTAGGAGGATAATTTTTCATGTAGATAATACCTTGGAGGTCACATTATATAACTCGTCACTTTCCACGCTGTGATATTTAGAAAACCTGAAGAATGTTCTCAAGATTCTAAGGTTTTTGGTCAGAAATGAAAACTTTCATGCCTAATTCCATGTTTCGCAGTTCAAAGTTTTCTACAGAGGCTTTTCTCGAGACAGAGTCTGTGGTCTGGAAAGCCCTATCAGACCAGACTAGCTTCATTCCCAGAGATCCACCCACCTCTGCCTCCTCAGTCCTGGGATTAAAAGCAAGCAGCCCCCATGCCTGTCTAGACTGATCCTTCCTATGAGTGTGAAGGTACATGGCTTTAGAGCTCCCGTTTGCCCACTTACAGAGCGGTAATTTGATGTTGCCTCTTTAGAGAGTTACTAATTTCACTGGTTGGGGATTATTACTTCTTCAGAATCATTCAGCTTTCTCTACTACTAGTCCCCATCCCCCACCCCCAGTTAATCAGCTAAGTAAATATATTTTTGCTCTTGAACTAAAAATCTCTATTTACAAAATCAATTAGAATTGTAAATGCTTACTTATGAGTTTGACTTAATGAACTATGTAAGGTCAAAACTTTTCATCTGATTAGACCTTGTATGCACCTCATTCATAGCAAACATGGTAGGTACATAGTAGGGCCAACTGACTGACATAATCCATATGAGTTTTAAAAGTAGGTATTGTTGGTTTGTTTGGTTTTTTTTTTTCCACTCAAAGAAGTGTGAGATTAATTCCCTTTCCTCTCCCCCCCCTTCCTGGTATAATTCTCATTACCATGAAAGGTTTTTTTTCCTTGAGAGTTTTTTTTCTTGATATTTGCTGTGGCTCTCACATTTTCTAATTAACAGTTAAATTAAATGCTGTTAAAAATGTAGTACTCATAATAAGAATTAAAAACATATTTCCTTCTAATCCTCATCAGGATAGAATTTGAGAAAAGTGACTTATTTTGAGTAAGCAATTACTTGAAAACTTGATTAAACATGTATTTGTTCACTGTTCACTTGGTCAGCTCAGTGAGCGAAGGATACCTTAGGATGTGGGGATGAGCAGTCCACCCTCACCAGCTCTGTAAAGCAGTCGCAGTCGTTACTTAGGTGACATGTGTCCCTGACTTTGTTTTTTTGGTCCTTACCCAGACAGTTATCAGCTTTCCAGTTCTCTATGGATATGAAGATTGACACCTAGTCATCAGTGGGACCCAATGAAGTCAGCCAGAAAGCCTATATCCACTTAAATGTCTTTGCAAACTTTGTTGGATTTTGAATGTCTGTGAAAAATAGATTGTGCTTAGAAATTAAACATCTGTAGAATATCTTCTTCTTTTAAGGCACTGTGGTAGGCATCTGAAAACAAGGTTGGGCCTGCAATTTCATGTTAAGAGAGTTAATTATATCCCACAAATGCATTGGTCAAGTATTTTTCTTATAATTAAAATTTTATATTAACAATATTGTTAGGTGGGAAAATGAATGTTCCAGAAGATTATTACTGTATTTTGTTAGAATACACTAATATAACAAAATTTCTACTTAATATTGTACTTTAGAGATTTTCAATTCATACAGAATTCACGAGCTTTAGACTATGAAAGTCATTTATTTGGCTACTGTTGTTGAGTTTATATTCTAAATATAATTCTTTAACTTGAAGATTATTAAAAATGTTCATTAAATTCTTTCAAATAAAAAGCAATTTTCTCCAAATTTAATGTTTTGCTCTCAATATATTTTTTTCTGTTAAACCTTAGACAGCAGATAATCTTTCATGGTTTATAGAAAGGTATACATTTTCATTTTGAGTGCTTAAATATTTTGTTCCATACTTTAAGCAACTCTTACAATATAATAGAGGTCCAGTAAATTAGTACTGACTTTTTTTTAAGCTTTAGAATTTTTAGTATATTCTAAGCATATTTCTTCAAGCTTCTCATGAAAAAAAATTTTTTCATTTCTAAATCAGTTGCAATGTTTAATACTGCTTATGTGATACTGCTTCTATAGTTTTAATAAATGAGTCAGAATTTTCTCAATAGATGAGTTCTTTAAAAAGCAAAGAATCCCGTATCAGTTTCTTTAATTGCTTTAATACATAATTGAACAGTACCTTGGAGAGAAAAAGCTACATTCACTTCTCAGTTTTGACCATGTATGCTTGAGAATAATGTTGATTTGCAATTGAAGTAAAGAAGTGGATGCCTCTACTGACTAGTTTAATGCCATGAGAAGTAAATTGACTCTAAATGGTAAATTCAGAACTCTTTCACATTCATTGTTTGTGTTTTAGTAATACACATGAAGGTGTAGCACCTTCATGAATGTATCTGTTTTACCCAGTCTTTCCATTTGTATTATTGTGTCATGTTCCATATGAGGGAATTGTTTACCAGTCAAGTAACTTTTATCATTAGACGGCACCAGGCACTGTATTGCATTAGACATAGGGTACTTCTTAGTTCAAAATTCAATCATATTAGAGAGTTTTATCGATCTGTACTGTGGAAAGAATTAGCAAAATGATGGCTCCGATGGCTTTATAAAGGTAGGATGATGGAAAATTTTTCAGAGTGTACAGGATGGATGGAAAAACAAAGCAAATCGAAGTCTCTTACAGGATACAATCCAGTGTAGAACTTAAAGCATAAGTACAGTCAGTCTTCCCTTTACAAAAAATCATAACATGACAAGAGTTCTTTATTTGACCTTCCTTTAATTGACATGGTGTTACATTTAGCATTTTGTTAAATGAACTTGGAGATTGCAAAAGTATGTAACAAGGTATTTCTTCTAACAATTTTCATACAAATATTTTATTAGTGGAATGCCACAAGACAACAGGGTTTTTATTTAAAAGCAGCTATCAAATTAAAATGATTTTTAGTGCAGTAAACCAGAGTTGTTGTTTTTTTTTTTGCTTCTTTTGCTTTCTTTAAGGAAAAGGGGGAATTAAATCAAAATTTACTATTTTGTTAATCAGTTAATCTTGAGGTTCTCTCTTACTAAATGTATATTCATATTGTATACTTATGTTGAGTGTCATTCTATAAACAGTATGCCAGTCCTTGGGAACATTTTGAAGTGCTAAAAAAAAAATCTGTGTTTCTGTTGTAGGTAAGAATAGACAATTACAAATGATTTCTGACATATGAGAACAATAAAACAAAATCAATGAAAAGAATAAATCTTGTCCAAAATAATTCTTTTAGATAACCTAAAAGTAAGTGAAAAGTAAGAATCCTAATTCTTTAGCATTTCTGTTTGAGGTATTACATAATACTTTAATGTTGGAATAAATCAGTATGTCTTCAGAGAGAAAAAAGTGAGATATTTATAGATTAACACACATTAATTTTATTTTCTAATATAGGTGGACATAATAGAAATATAAATGCTAATGACGTTGAAGAAGCTGTAAACCTTTTACTTTGTTCAGAGTTAGATATGATGAAATTTTCATCTAGCATAGTTGGCCTGTGAGAACTTTTCATTAAATTCCGTAGAATTGAACAAATTAGCAGAATATATTGCTTTAAAGGAGTAAAATGAGTTATGTAATCAACCATGAACCTTGCAGGGGTGAAGTATTTGTATATTGGTTCTTTGCTAAATTCTTTGTTAAATCAAAAGATTTATCAATCTGGAAATTTTTTGGTTTGGTGTTACTTTTAAAACTTAAATTCTTGTGCCAATTGCTACCCCACTTCTTCATTGCATGTCCGTATGTCAGAACCTGGAAATACATATGATAATGTTTCCTAAGACCCAGTCTTAAACTTTATTTTCTTGTTGCTATAGTTGTTGTTTTTTATTTGCTATGAGTAAAGACATGTTAGCCAGTATTGTACTTAATGCATACGTTCTTAATAGGATTCAAAAGCCATAGTTGAGGCTGCAGTACTTACTGTAGTAAGCGAAAGAAGTGCTCCACAGTCCAGGAAAGCCAGCACTGCTGTTTTATGTTGCTTCTTTATTTGGATATACTGATTTAAAGTGAGACTGCCTTGTAAAGAAGGAAGGGACTTACTTTTATTTGGGAAGTTATAAAGTTTTTCATTAATATATATCAAATATCAAAATATTTAGAATGCATGTTACAGTACAGATAGAATTTTTTTAAAGCATTATTCCAAAAACCATTTTCCTCTTTCCACATTTATCACAATGGAGTTTGTGCTAAAGGATTTCTTGGCTATTTTAGAGACTAATCTAGTTAAAAGGTTTGTTTATGCTTCCCATCTCTGTTCTGCTGATGGCATTACAATGCTGGCCAGAGCCAGACATCTAACTGTTTATAACATTCAAATTTCAGTTAAAGCTACAGTGTTCAGTTCACTATGTAGCAGCATGCCCATACCAGCTAGAAGGATTGCTGGCAATGTATGTGGGGATTTTGTTACCATAGGCTTTGCTAAATTTTGCAACTCCTAAGAATATTTTTTTAAATATAGAAAGTGTTAGCATTTAATTCTTATAGATGTATAAAATCAAACATTCCTATAGAGATAATATATAGTATTTTCTATTTCCCTTTAACAATTTCTTTTCATGATACTAAAAGCTAACATTTTTTTATTATTTGCTTTCCTAATGTTTCAGTTTAGCTTCTTTCTTTCTTTAAAAAAAGATTTGTATTTGCTTATCAGTTGATTTGGATCCTGGTTCTAGTTGGAAGAACAGAATAATATGCTGCCTTTGCCCAAAGAAAACTAAGAGTCATATTCCTGTGTTTTTATGTATATGTAGGAAGTCTACATGCAAATAACAGATTTTAATTCAATCCTACATTCTTTTCTGTGCTGTTACTCTTGCTGTTTGCAGTTCTGTATTTTAAGTAGGTTATTAAATTGTTTATTTTTCTTTTTATAAAGGTACAATGAATTTAATATGTCTTCAACTGCTCATCTATTTTTGTATCACCTAGTCATAAATTGACTTGAATTGTGTGTGTACTTAGTTTCTTTAATGTAGTAGGCACTTTTGCTAAATTCATTACTTTTTTCCTAACGTTGTTTTACTTCTCTTATACATTGACTTTCTGTATATATTGTAAAAATGTTTTTGTTGAAAGCAAAGTACATGCAGATATAAATGTATCATATAGGAAAGATGAAAATTTATATAACTTATATGGAATCAATTGTTAGTAAAATCTTTAAATAGTATAATCAAAAGATGCATTTGGCTCACTTTTTAAATTAAGAAACAATCTCTTTTTTATGGAATAATATAAGATAGTGAGGTAATAAATATGTGATATCTGAAGATAAAATGGAAAATATACAAAATTTATAGATTTGTAGATTAAATACATGGATAGATTTCTAAGATGAGCCAGGTAAAAAAAAGTAAGTCAAATAATATGTACAGTATGTTGTCTTTTTTTAAAAATATAACATATTTTGTTATGTTTAAGAATGTATATTTATACAGATAATATAGTGCTTTTTTCTATTGTATATGTCATGAAAGTATAGACTCTGCCATCCACCCATCCATCCATCCATCCATCTATCTATAAACAGACCTAGAATATATTTACTAACTTACATCTTTTGTGTATAGAAATCATCTGTCTAGAATTCTGATTAATTTAAAGAGCTCTATATTTGTATGTTTTAATATTACTTAGATTTGATTTCAATGTTTTTATTTATGTTAGCAAATTTATAATGAAAAAGTACATTTGTATATTAAAGTAACAAGGAACAAAGGACCCATAAAAATTGCAGGCCTAAGCAAACAGTTTCATGAGTAGATCCCTGAGTACCCTGAGGAAATTTTGTGCTGTTAAAGTCACCACAGCTTGATGCACAGTCAGACCGATCTAGTCTTCTTATGTAAGAGAGGGAAGTCTTGTCTTCCGTAATGAAACTGTGTGTGGAAGTATTTTACTTATTGGATATCCTTCTAGTCTACCCTGAGTGATAATGAAGGATGTCAATTAGGAAGTTTTAGTCTAAAATAGAAGGAATGCATAGACCTATTGTAAAACATTTTCATCAGTGGTACAAATTATTGTGTGTTCCCTGAAATATAGATCACATATAGTCACTTGACATTTCTACAGAGTTTGAGTATTTAGCTACTGCTTTTAATAGAGGACAAAAATAAAGGAGAAGGTTTTGAAGAATAAGCATTTCTCTTTTAAAGTGACTGAAGTATGTCCTTGAAAAATCAGCCTTGGAACTTTTTGTAAAATTATATCAAAATGAGTATGCAAATATGCTTAGAAAAGAAAGTATCAGAATTCTGTAAGGGAAATCACCATGTACTTTTTGGGAAGGATAAGTTAATGTGAATTTATATAGAGGAGAAATATTGAGTTGTTACGGAAGGAAGTAATTTCAGGCAAGGACAAATCTAATGAGATGAGAACACTGGCAAACTTATTTATTAATTATTATTTTGTTGTCATTATTTTTTTTTTTTTGTATTCAGGATCTTACTAGGTAGATGAGACTGGCATGGAACTCTTAGAGCTTTGCCTGTCTGCCTACCTCTATCTCACAAGTGCTGGGATCAAAGGCGTGCACTGCCACACCCACTGCTGCAGAAAGAACAACAAAAACTAAAGTTAAAAATAATCTAGTAAAGTAAGGTTATGATTGAAAATATGATACCTGTAAATTTCTGATTTTACTTTTTTGTTTCCCAGAACATAAATCAGAAAAGAAATAAGCAGAAAAATAGGAGAAAATAATTTGGACAAAAATTAAGGAAATGAATAACTACAGTTAGGACTAGAAGGGCCACTGGTTTCTGAAACTAGTGTGTCTGGTTCTGAGTTGGGAATGAAGCACTGTGGTTCAGGTAGTAAAACATTACTACATTACAGCTTGGTTTTTTGTTCAGTTTATTAAAATTCATCCCCTGGTTAATCCTTGAGAACAGTTATGAATAGTAGACTATAAAACTATACATATTACATAGAGATGCTAAAAGTAGAAAAGTCTAGCTTAGGTTTTCTCCATTTAATTTATGGATTTTGATTGATATGATTTATCTTGAAGTAGTCCTATAGTTACAAACTATGGTATTCTGCCCTTACCACCAGGAACTTTTTTTTCCCTTTTGAAAATAGACAAATTTATTATAGCAAATACAGTGCTGTATCTTGTTTCCAGATGAAAAGAGATGTAATTTATTTTGAAAATTTGATTCTCATTAATTAGATGTTTGTTGTTTCCTTTTTACCAATGACTTGCCATTACCTTCCTTAAACTAATATATGTTGATGGCTATTGTGTGCTTACTGAGATGTGTGAGTGAACATTAGCATGCTTCTCTGTCTTCTAGAACTAAACCCTGAAGGTGGAAAAGGTTATTATCAAATAATTGTGCCAATAAATGCAAAATTAGAACTTTTTGTCATGGAAAGTTACATGAAGTTTACTATTAAAGGTTTCTGTGGAAACAGGAGACATCTACTGTGAGGCAATGTTTAGTTGTAATTTCTCTGAGTTTCCTTAATCATGATGGGGAAGCATTTCCTGAAAAGAAAGCCCAAGGACTTCTAGAGGCTTAGGTACAAGCAAAACCGCCAAGACATTGCAAGCAATACTTTCCGTGATCTTTGGGTTAAAACTGAAATGTAGATAGATAGTCTTTGTTCTTAATGAGAAAAGCTCACAATTAGTTATAGGTCGGCTGTTACTAAAGATAACTTTATTTCACTCTAAACCAGTAATGAACTTTCCCATGCAGCCATGATCTTACTTTCAGATCTCATAAGACTCTTTTAATACAAATTTATTGGAAACTATGAACAGGATATACTTTTCTAGAGATAAGTAGGCAGAACTTAGAAAAGGAATTAAATGAATATGTCTTTGAGTTCAAAAGAGAAGGACCTAATTGTGTTGCCTAATCAATATACTGAACTAAAAGCCCATTTCAGGTATGAGATAGATGATAACTAATGAAATTATGGACATAGTTGTGTGGCACAACTTTTGAAGAGGACCGTAACACATGGAGCAAATCAAAGCAGAGAGAAGAAGACAAAACCGTTATAAACCAAGCATGTTTATCTTTAACTAGAATGTAAACATTTTACAAATTATTTCATGTACTGCTAAGAAAGATATTGTTACACAATAATGGTAATACAAATATTAGCATTTGTTCTGTTCATATGAACACATACAGTCAGAAGTGGTAGTAAATGACTAGGCTGCACGGCTTGTCTCACTCCATGATGTTAGCCTTGAATAATTTGGTATATCTGATTTGCATTAGGATTTTTAAAGATAAAATTGAAGGAATGTTATTTTTACTTTTTTTATATAACATTATCACTGAATTGTGTTCATTCTGTTTGAGCTTTGGACACTACCTTATGTTTTTATTAAACAGCCTGATAACTAGAGGCTTGAGAAACAGAATATGATAAGAATATGTAAAAACATGATAAAATTAATGTATTAAATTCGTGGTTAACAGCAAAATATCAAATTATCATAAAGATGTGTAAGAGTGAAAATATATTTAAGCACTCATTGAATCATTGTGATACTACATGACTTAAGGGTGGATAAATTCTTTCAATGCACTAATTTTATTTTACTTTTTTTATTATTATTTTTGGTTTTCTTAGACAGGGTTCTCTATGTGGCTTTGGAGTCTGCCTGGAACTCACTCTGTATATCAGGTTGGCCTCGAAGTCATTGAGATCTGTCTGCTTCTGCCCCCCAAGTGCTGGGATTAAAAGTGTGTGCCACCACCACCCAACTTCAATGAACTAATTTTAAAGATGAACAGTTTGTAAAATAAATTTGATCTTAGTATTCTGGGATTCTCAGAAATAGGAGATCATCTTCCTCTCCCAATCCTGCCTTTACCTCCCTTTCCTTTCTTTCTTATTAAATTACATTTTGTTTAATATGTTTGTATTTGTGTGTGTATTTGCATGGTTGTGCACATAGAACTCAGAAGATAACCTACAACAGGGCCAGCCGGTTCTTTCCACCTGTGAGTCAAGGATTGAACATGTCTTTAGTCTTGAGGGCAAGTACCTTTACTCCCTGAGCCATCTTCCCAGTCAAGACTACGCTTCTCAAAGCATATTTTATCTCTAAAAATAACAGAGATGTTTAGAGTTCTTTATTTACTTATAAATACAACATTCTGAGAGAGAGAGAGTATACATAGCATGGATACATATTTTTTCAGTACCTAGAGGAGTAGTGAGTTAATAAACCACAGCTATTTGAAAAGCATATTAGAATACTTGAAAAGAAAACTTACTGAGTTTAATAACTCTGGTCAGGTGTCCCTTCTAAATGGGAATAAAGATTGGTTTGGGCATTATTCAGGAATTGCTGTGTTCCTTCTGCTTTGTACTTCTTTATTCTCTTTCTAGCAAAGCATATTCCTAAGGATACTAGTTCTGTGATAAGTGAGTAGTACCCCTACCCCCAAGGATTTCTTTATCAAATAAGGTTATAATTAAAGAATGGTAGATAGGGTTTATAGCATATGTTAAGGTTTATCACTACAAATTTCAAATCTCTAATATAATTGTTAATAATCTACTGATTACTTCTCTGTGTGCCATGTACTCTGCTAAGAATTTTATAGTTATTATAATTCTATTTTTAATAATATACTTTAATATATATGAATATCATCCCAAAATCTTTTCTTGACTTTTTTCTCTTTTTTTTTCTTTTATTGAAAATAGATTTTTTTTTAACCCCTTACCTAGTATATCCTGATTGTGATTTCTGCTCTCTCCTCCCAGTTCCTCTGTAACTCCCTGCCCACCTGGATCCCTTTCTGTCTCTAATTAGAAAAAAAAAAACTGGTTCTATAGAATAATAAATTTAAGATAAAACAAGAACTGATACATCAGAATTGGGCAAAAGAAACAGAAGGAAAAGAGCCCAAGAGAAGGCACAAAAAATACACTCAGGAATCCCATAAAATCATTAATCTGGAATCCATAAAATATACACAGAGAATCTGGTGCAGATCCATGCAGGCCCTGTACACGCAGCGTCAGTCTAAGTTCACATGAGCTTTGCTCATGTTGATTTAAGACCTTTTTCTTCATGTCTTCCATCATCTCTAGCCCTTACACTATTTCTGCCTCCTCCCCCAAAGAGTTCTCTGGGCCCTGCAGAGAGCTGTAAGATGGAGATATCCCATTTATGACTGAATGTTTCAAAGTTTCTCACTGCAAAATGTCTGTCTGTTGGTCTGTGTATTTGGTCCCATCTGCTGTAGGAGGAATCTTCTCTGATGATGGCTGAGCAAGACACTGATCTCTGAGTATAGCATAATGAAATGTCATTAGTGGTAGTTTCATTGTTTTGTTGTTATTGCTGTTTTTGTTTTTAAAGAACAATGTTTGGTTTTACCCTAGTTCTCTGATATATCTGTCTCTTATATTTGGTCACCCAAGCAGTGCTGAGTATGGGTTCAATCTCATCAAGTAAAATCAGATAATTGGTTGGTTACTTCCCACAGACTTTGGGCCACCATTGTACTTGCGTATCTTGCAGGCAGGACTCCATTGTTGAGCCAAGGGTTTATGGCTCTGTTGGTGTTTGTATTTCTCTTTTGGTAGCATGCAGAATACCTTCTTGCACCAAAGACACTAGAACATAGGGATGAAGGCTCTGTATAGCTACCAGCTCAACTCCTTCATATTCAACGACTTGTGTAATTATCGTCTTTTGTGATGAGGCCTTGCTGTCAGTTTGTGGAGGGCAACCTATAGTTTTGGCAACAGCCTGGATTCTTTGGTGGTTCTCTTGGGATGGACCCTTTTGGTCAGCAACTCAATTATATGTAACCAATCCCAGTATTGGCAACTTCATTTCGTGACAAGAGATGTCCAGTTGGTGCTGTTTTCCCATTATTTGACAATTTCATTTTAGATCACCTTCATATATATATATATATATATATATATATATATATATATATATATATACAGATCACCTTCATATGTGTGTGTGTGTGTACACTTTAGGAAACTTCTACTTCATTTAGTTTCCATACTAACCCTAAAATGGCCCTTAACTGTCTCACCCCATATTCCCTCCTTCATCCCCCCTTCCCTTTCCTCACATGATTCTCCCATTCCAGCCCAGCACCCATTCATAGCTTTCTACTCTATTTCTCTTTCCTATCAAGATCTGTCTATTTTCCTGTCCCCCAGTCCCTTACTCTGTACGGTTCTACAGATTGTGGCTTGTTTATTATTGACTTAAGCTATTACGTTTAATTCTTTTAACAAGTAGCAAAAAAAAAATTCTAAGAAACAAGTAGGAAGTATTTTTTATTTCTTTCTGCTTATAAATATAAGCAAATTTTCTTTAAAGAATATAAAAGTAAAATAAATACCATTCTTTTGCTGCATCTTTATAGCACTGGGGAAAAAAGGTTACAGGCTTTATCCATACAGCTACATACTAAATTTATCGTGTACTTCCACTCACTTCTAGCCCCAGTGCTCACTGTATCCAGAATAACCCATTATGTCCTTTTTATTACTAAGCAGCAAGCGCTAGAGCTTTGAGAGATACCCTTTGACCTGAGAGCTAGCTCTTTGCACTGCATCCTGGAGTACATAGTTGGGGAGGGGGTGCGATTGAGGTTCTGTGCTGTATATTTTATAAGGTAAATTATTTTGTCATGCTTTTCTTAGCATTATTTTGAGATTTAAATGTAGAGCATATGAACTCTTCGCATCTTGTAGATATTCATTAGCATTTTCCATTTGCTTTTGTCTCCCATGTTTTATTCTTTATGAAGTTTTACAATGTCTTGTAACTGAAAATTCTGGTCTAATTCGTCTTTATGCTGTGTGTACTTTTCTTAACAATTAAAATATTCTATAAAAGTTGTGGAGCACACATTATAAAGAAAGTCAAATAATTGTAGCTAGGTAATGCATACAGTCTATTTAGATTTTATAGCCGCAGTTTTGGTAATCTCTTATCATTAATAAAATAAAAATATAAATATATTTAATCTTAATTTCTGTATATTAAATTGGTAATACTACCAAAATGGTTAAGAGCATGAACTCTGGGACTAAATTTTTGGATGTGATATATTTTGATTCATTGTTATTAATAAAAGATATCTAAGAAATGTACCTTTCTCAGTTTGTGTGTGTGTGTGTGTGTGTGAAAGAGAGAGAGAGAAAGAGAGAGAGCGCATGTGCTCTCACATGCTTTAAAAAAATGCCAGATACATGGAGAGACATGGTTATGCACATTAGTGTTTATATATGTGGTTATATATTCAAGTACATAATTATGAATGTATATCATAGAACTATATAAAACTTGCTTATATATATAACTAATGTACATAATTATGAATAGTGTACTATATATATGTTATAAAAAGATAATAAATAGTAGTTTTAGGAAGTCTAACAATGTTTTATTTCATGAGATGAAACAAATTTGGTTTGACTTGTTTCTTTGACATAGTTCTCTCCATTGTTTATCTTAAAAAGACTGAGATACAAATATTTCAGAACCTTTTAAAGTATGCCAATAAGAAATAAAGTAGAAAAACTAAAATATTCTGTCAGAATATTCACAATCCAATCTATCTTTTGTGTTTTATTGAGAATTCAAAAGGCCTATCAGCTAGCAAAATAAATGTTCTCCAGAAATTTCATTATTTTGTGTTGGTGTCTTTTTATTTAAGATTGATCCACTCAGAGGTTGTGTAATAAATTGCATTAAAATCAGATGAGTCTATTTAAAGTCAAATGGTGGCCTAGCTCTCCCTTACAATACTTCACGTTTGAGTATCTTTTCTTAGTCATCAAATGGCTTTCCCCTCTCTTATTAACTAGTCAAACTTTCTTACTCCTAACGTTGTCTGTACTCTGTCTATACGGCTTCAGTGTGGTTTTGTGAACTATCCTAGATGCACCTTAGTATTTTTTCTTTAAACAGGGATCCTGAAGTTTAAAGAATGTATTACTGCAAAATATTTATTAAAATCTTCTAGGTCTATGCAGTAAATATTTTATTTTTGTGAGACATTGCAAACAGTTTCTTAAAAAGTGTTTAGCTTTTCTTATATCCTGTGTAATTCATCAGTTTAAGAATTTTATAAACTGGTTGAGAACCAGAAGAAAACTCGAGATAACCATATTTGAGAGTATTATAGATGGTTACTTAGCCAACAAAACAAAGCAAAAAACAGAATATATAATTTCATATAGCTACAGAACACACATACATTCCCTTGTGCGCACACACACAGGAAAGCAGAATGAATTTTCTCTTTAAACAGATTAGGGATGAAATTCAGTGGTACAACACTTGCCTAGTATTTTTGAAACCCTTGATTTAATTTCTCTGGTATTAAACAAAAACAAAAACAAACAACATGTGTCAGCATGTAAATGGATGTGAGATGACAGCCTCTGGAATTGGTTCCTCCTTCCACCTTTACCTTGGCTTCCCAGGGATTGGACTGAGGTGTTTGGTCTGTGTGCCAAGTGCTTTAGCTGCTGAACTTCGTTGCCCACCTGTTGAGACTATTTTTCAGATATAAAGTTCATACTAATTTTCACATATATTACTTAAATACTCTGGACTAGTTTTTAAATATTATTTTTGTTTGTTTTGATATTCATTCTGCTGGTTTCGTAAATAAACTTGGAAACATGGTTATTTTAATTTTCCTAGTTTGAAAACCAGTTTTGTAAATCCTGATGTAATAAAGCCACTTTAAATTTCTGCCAAGAAATCTTTTTTTTATATATCATCATCTTTTTTTTCTCTATTTTTTTTATTTATTTTTATTTCTTTATGTATTTTTTGAAAATTTCCGCTTCCTCCCACTTCCCTCCCCTCCGTCCTCCCCTCTCCCCCTCCCTCTCCAGTCCAATGAGCAGTCAGGGTTCCCTACCCTATGGGAAATATAAGGTCCTCCCTGTTACCCCCAGGTCCAGGAAGGTGAGCATCCAAACAGACAAGGCTCCCACAAAGCCTGTCCATGCAATAGAATCAAAACCAAGCGCCATTGTCCTGGGTTTTCTCCAGCGTCCACCATCAGTCACGTTCAGAGTCTGGTTTGATCACATGCTCCCTCAGTTCCAGTCCAACTGGCCTTGGTGAGCTCCCATTAGATCAGTCCTGCCTTCTCAGTGGGTGGACTCACCCCTCGCGGTCCTGACTTCCTTGCTCATGTTCTCCCTCTGTCTGCTCTTCATATGAACCTTGGGAGCTCGGTCCAGTGCTCCAATGTGGGTCTCTGTCTCTATCTCCATATATTTTTAAGTTATACTCATGAAAAGGATTTGTTTTTAAAGTGAGACAGTTACAGACGTTTTAGACTATCCTAAAGGTCAATATTGTCTAGTAAGATACATCAGGGTTTAACTTAAGGGAATAATAACGTTTTTCAAAGAAGAAATTGTCTTAAAGAGAAAAACTTGTTTCTGTTTGCAACACACACACACACACACAGAGAGAGAGAGAGGAGAGTCCTCACACTTGAGGAACAGTCTCCGGTTTTTCATAATGATACAGAAAAAGACAAAGGAAGGTCTAATATTAAGTTCTGTATATATTAAGTACTTGGTCTTAGACTTGACTGAATTATAAGTAAGGCTTTTCTAAGGGGTAATAAATTTTTTTGCTCTCAATTTTATTGGTTAAAATATAAGATAGGAATACAGTAAAGCATTTTGGGTATCCAAATCCATGTAGTAAATGTTATATCTGGAACTGAGATTGCCTGCTTTCTATTCTACTTATATCTCCCATGTACAATTAAGCAGAATATGACAGAAAGGAAAGTCAGGCAAGATAGTAGAAAGTTGTAGCAGGCACTTTACATAGGAATATATTTAAAATGCATGTTAAAGTGCTGCAGCACATGCCGCTCTTGTAGAGAACCACAGTTTGTATTGTAGTACACCCACACACCAGTTCCAGGGTGGTGCACATGTATGTATATACATGCAGGCAAAAACCTTTACATATAAAAATAAACCTTTTAAAATATGAACCTTTTGGAACTTCTTTATTTTAAATTTAATTTGAATATTTTAAAAATGAATTTAGTTTTCTTCATCATTTACTGTTACAGAGTTTTCCCAAGGCCATCCTTGTGTAGGATTTTTATACCTTCTATACCTTCAGGGAGCACTATAACCCTTCTAAAGCTGGGTGTGGTGATATATTGTTAAATCTCTTCTCTATAAAACCTTGCAGTGCTGTATGGATTTATTACTTTTCTCAGGGAAGAAAATTGCTTCCCTTTTTTTGAATTTAGTTAGTTATAGTCTTATTTCTATTATGAAGAAAAACTGGGTCTCTTGGGTAATTACCATAGCTTTTTCTTAGATGGTTTCAATCCAGCACTGGTTTAGAATTCTGTTACTAGGGTTCAGTCATAAATATACTTGATAAGGAATTATTTCATAATAAATTTTAAAGAATTTTTAAAATGTAAAACAATTCTCTCTCTCTTTCTGTGTGTGTGTGTGTGTGTGTGTGTGTGTGTGTGTGTGTGTGTGTACTACAGTGTACATGTGGAGGTTTGACAACAACTCTTAGGAGTCAGAGTCAGTTCTTACTTTCTGTGTAGCTGCTCTGTGTCCTGGAGGCTAGCAGGCCTGTGAACTTCTGGTTTCTGTCTCTACCTTCCATCCTACTGTAGAGTGCTGGGGTTACAGGAGCACATCACTGCATTCAGATCTCTACTTGATTTCAGGAGTGGACTGAGATTGTGAGGCTTGTGTAGCTAGCCCGTTACCTACTTAGTCATCCTCAGCCCTGTAATAAATTGAAAGGATAGTCTATCACAGTTGGGATTTTGACTAAAGAATTTATCCCGGTTTTCGTTAATGTTTTCTTAATTTTGGATCTCTGTCTAGATACAAAATCTTAAGTGTTCAATTGTTTTCACATCCAAAATTTTTATCTTCGATATACAAAAGTATATTTGATAGTGAAACTAGGTGCATTTTTATCCCTTCTTTAGGTTTAGGGAAGCAAATCAATAATACAATCACATTTTCTGAAAAAAATAAGTGCTTGAAAGTTGAGTTTACAAAGCTAGACATAGTAACCGCAGGAAGCATTCCTCCTACAATGCATATGGCAAAGGAGAAATAAAGCTCAGCAGACTCCAGACAAACGTGCCTGCTAAAACTGAAAGTGAATTTTCTGCTTTATAACCTTAGATTTCATTTATCAAAAACTAAGACCATCTTCTTTTCAGATATAGTGATGATAGGAACAGATTTTAATTCATAAAAGTTTTCTCAAAGTAGCAACCTTATGTTTTATACAGTTTATAGTTAGCTTATAATGTACCATGTATGTTTTAAGCTGCATTGTTTTCTGCTGCATGTGTTTTGTCTTTTAAGAACAAGTAATTATTTTTAATTAAATCTTGGGTGAAATTTTAAGAATTTTTTTAAACCAACAAATTGAATATGGAGAGTGAAAAACTGTGAATAGGTTTCAACTGATGATGTCTTTAAATAGAGTGCTACTGATGTACTTAAATGTTTGTAAAATCACTTCCTCCATGGGCTTAAAGAGACACAGCTCTAAGCTGTGAGAAGTCACTTCAGCAGGATAGTAATTAGAAATAAACCACTACTAAACTTCTGATGAGAAACTAAAGAAAAGTTGTTTTGTTCATAGGGAAGTCTCATTTGCATCCAGTTGTAAGTGTATCTTATTCAGTGAATTATAGTTTAATTTATTATCTTCTAGATAGTTTATACAGTCTGCATTAACATGCTGAATTGGAGTTACTGTTATTAAGAGTTATACACTAAGCTTTTTGGTGGAGGCAAATGCCTTTAATCCCAACACTCTGGAGGCAGAGGCAGGCAGATCTCTGTGAATTCAAGGCCAGCCTGGTCTACAAGAGCTAGTTTCAGGACAGACTCCAAAGCTATAGAAAAACCATGTCTCAAAAAAACCTAATAATAGTAATAATAATAACAGAAGAAACGAGAAAAGAGTTATATACTATTCTGACAGTACAGTTAACTATGTTACTTTAATACTTCAATACTTTTATAGTGACCATGCATACACGCCCCTTTCTGCTTCAGTGAAAGAGAATGCAATGGTGTTTTATACTGAATTGTAGTCTAGCTTGATTTTTAATGATAAATTTATCCTACTGATAAACAATATCTTTAATATTATGAATAAATCTGTATCTATAGAGCTGAAAATATTTACTATTTGGATGGTAGAATATCCTACCTAATTATTATTTATTTTATTTTTGTGATCGCTAAGTAAAATTGACTTTAATTTTCCTGCATACTAATTTGGTGTATCTTTAATATATATCATAGTTATTGTTTGGTATTATGATAACTAGGTACATATAAGTAGTTGCTGTAAATGGCATATATTGCGTTTTATAAAATGTAGCTTACAGTCGTCCTGTCTTCATTTATGCCAACGTAACATCTTTTTTGGTAACCCACAGTTTAATCTTGAACATACACATACATCAGTTAATTTATTGTTTCTCCTTTGTTAACATGATAAAGCAAGACCTTTTCTTTGACTTCATAGCTATCTTTTTTTTTCTCCTAAGTCTAGAACATTGGTGTTTGAACCTGGTTACATTGAAATCATGCATAATGATGCCTGTAGGTTTGAAGTCATGGTCTTTGATATTGTCGACCCAGGAAATAATTAAATTAATTAATAAATTTAAAATAATTTTAAAATTAAAATAATTAATAAATTTAAATTAATTAAATTTACCAATTAAGGTAAAAATAACCTTCCTGCCATACTAAATCATTCTAAAATATAGTCATTGTTGAAAATTATTATTCTAAAGCTGAGGTATTATGTTAGAATTTTCCACCTTCCAATTAAGTAGTCTATAAATAAGGACTTTGCCACAGTGAATCTGTGCTCTAAAATTTTAGAGAGTAGCACTATGATGTGATGGTGAATTCTGAGGATAACATGGAGATTCTATTTCTATTTCTTGTAACTGGAACAAGATAGATAAAGGTATCTCATCTTGGTGCATTGTGGGTGCACTAGGAGAGTAACCTAAGTGGTTAGGTGAAACTGAAGTGAGTTTCAAAGTTTCAGGATAATAATACTTTAAAAGCAGAGGATATAGCCATTCGTGTTCTCAAGTCCTTGAAATGAACTTCCAGAAAATCTTCCTGTAGCAACTGTGAAGGTATTTCTAGAAAAAAAGATGAGGTCCAGGCATTAAAAGGCCATCATCCTTAGCAGTGCTTCCTGTAGTATCCACACATACTTCATGTTTGATCGTATCTATCCATATCTTTTCTACTACCCAGTTATTCCCAATCAAGCGGGGTTAACTGTTTTAATGCAGAGATTGGGACATGGAAAGGGTATTCCTTGTATTCCCTGCTTTTCATCTGCTCTACCTATTCCGTAGTCAAAACCATAAAAAGACCATTGATACCTTTTTGTTTGAAAGTTCTTAAGGGAAACTGGTTCTCGTTAAACAGTTAAAGAGAATCGAACAGTTGCTATGTAAAGATGTAATTGCTATCTTTTAATAGGTTAAATGTCTCCATGTTTTAATCTAAAGGTGAAAGCAAAGATAAATAATGTACCCCTCCCCTCCCAGTTTGCTGACTTTCTTTACTTGTGAACCAAGGCATAAAAGATAGGCTGCAGTGTCCTGTAGCCACTAAGCCTCGCCTGGTACAGCTTTCAGGGAATGGTGCTTGGCTTTGTAAAGACTTAGAATCTCTCTTTAAAACACTGATGTGGATGATAATAGTAAAAATTTATAATCAAAATTACGGGATAGATTTTACTTTGGTCTTGAAAGGACATATAGTTTCTCTATTTTCCTTTCCAATCTACATAATAGCCATTAAAATAACCGAGCAGTTTAGCAAAAAATACACTGACTTTTGGTCTTTTTTCTACAACCTGTTTTAGTGCTTGTATTGCATTTTGAAGTTGCACTTATCTTTATATTATTGATGAGAAGCATATGCTGTCATGCAAAAGAAATGCTGTGACATAACACATAACATAAACCTTTCTCTCAGCAGTGAAAAACTGTAGGGTAATCCAAGGAAAAAAACAAATAACCCACCTTCCTTTCTTCCCTCTCTCTCTCTCTCTCTCTCTCTCTCTCTCTCTCTCTCTCTCTCTTTCTCTCTCTTCATAATTATTTCCTTTAATATAATTAAAACAAGGACTATTTCAAAAGTTTACATTATGTTAAAAAACAAAACAGCTATTATAGTTCTACTATGCTAAATAAATGCAAAAGAAAATATATTCTAACAGAGTTGAGAATAAGACAAGCCTCAGGCTAATAAGAAAACTAAGCTCTCAGATTTTCTTTTTCTTTATTTCTTTTTTTAACTTGGTCTTGTTTTGTATATACTGTCTGGGTCTCAGACACACTATGTGGCTGTGATTTGCTTTTATAGGATACCACACCCAATTTTTCAAAAAAAAAAAATAAAGAAGAAAAACTGATGTAATAAAATTTTCTTGTTAAAATTTAGTAAATTTATATTGAATGAAAAGGAGAAAGGGTTGGAGCTAGCAGTGGTAACGGAAGACTTGGAAAATCTCATCATCTCTTTGTTATTCAAGATTATTCTTACCTAAACTTTATTGCTTCCCCAGGCCAGGGAGCATTTACACTTTTCCTAGATCTTGGCTTTCTAAAAACCTAATGAAGTCATTGGGCTCTTGGGATCTCATGCCTACATGAGCGATTGTCTATGGGTTTTCTCGACTATGGCTTTAGGGTCACCAGATTCCTAGTAGAGTGCAGGCAGTGGGTACCCCCTCACGTGTTGTCGGAAGTGCTGTTTCCCGGCATTCTCTTTTGAGTCTGTTTGATAACAGTCTGAGAATAGCTGCTTGAGCTTCCCATGCACTAGTCCCACCCTTGTTAGAGGAACAAAGTCTCCTAGTTCACAGTTCAGTGATTCTTGCCTTGCTCTGTAACTTACGGTTTCAAATATGGAAGGGCACAGAAGAAAAAAGGTGACCAGAGGAAAAGTTAGAAACATCATTCCTATGTTAGGATGTTTCTCAGTATTACTCAATTATTCAACTGTGTGATAAAATTCTTAATGCATGTTCATCTGTGTTTTTCTTCTTAAAATGGAAATTAACAGTTCACTAGGGATTATCATGTAAGACATGTTATTCCTAAAGTTTTTATTTATGGAAAGTAAGTGAATATGCCTTATAAAAAATTTAGTCTCTCCTTTGATCTCAAGATTTTTATGAAATGAATAGTTATCTACAAAAGTTATAATTTAGTTGGTGATTTTCCTGCTGCTTATTATTTCAGATGATGAATTCTTTTGTTTTTTAAAATACTACTACTTATAGGGTATATAATTTGAGGAGTTGCTGAATTCACTGTCTTTGTTTCTTCTTACTTTTATGTTTTTTAGAACACACATCCACACACACAGACAAAAAAAATCTATTTTACCTCTGTAATAAGAACTACATTTTATTTTCATATTTGCACAATAGGTATAAGAATTATAATAGGAACTATTTTTATTGGCTCCTTATCTTGCACATGATTAATATCTTACTTACAAATATATCATTTAATCTGCAGTCATCTTCAAATTTAGTATAACTTTTATTTCCACCTATGAGCAAACAAATTCAAAGGAAATTATATGAATAGTACATAGTAAGCTAAATTTAAATAGCTCTTAACTGTCATGATTTACTTTAATGACATTTAAACATGTCAGTGTTTGTTTTAAATACAACTGTCAGAGATAGATAGATAGATAGATAGATAGATAGGTATGTGATAGGTACATTATGCACATACATAGGTAGATGGGTGGATGGATGGATGGAATGGATGGATGGATGGATGGATGATTGATAGATTTCCCCTTCCCCAAGAGCAAAAAGAAAGATAGTTGATTGGTTGTTTGTTTATATTTCCCATAGTTAACAGACAGTGTGTATTACATAATTATTAATATGTTCAGTATTCTTATACATCATTTCCTAAAGATTTAAAATTATAGGATAAATTTAGTAACTTCCTCAAGTTTTTCCAGAATGTGATAGAAATACTATCTGATACTTTATTGCTTGTGATTGATAAAGAAGAATCTAAAATTGAATCAGGCCACTTTTTTTCTCAGTTCCTAGTTTCTCAGAGACTAGTTACTTGCTCTTGGAAAAAGAATCAGAGGGAGTTTCAGCAGCTACTCATTAATATAAGTGGGAAGTACTCCTTATCTTCCTTCTCTTTTACCTTGTGCTATGAAGTATTTGAGCATTCATTATATGTGTCAGTCTAGAAATTTTGAAGACATTTGGTGGTAATCCTACAACAGATAACAAAATCATATCTTCATTTATGTCTACCGCCATCGTCCACACAGAAAAAGCCAGCTCATTGTTTTAGAAGGCTTCCTATGCCGTTGATTCAAAGGAAATTAAATACAAAGTTTTTAAGGACTTTTTATATTCCCACAAAACTATTTTTCTTCCTGTTGGAGAAGGTACTATTTCATGTTACCCAACTCCCCATCATAGAGGATGTCATAGTCTTCAGCCACTCCTCGACATGCCTTGCATTTGTTTTTGCTGTTGCAAAATTTGGTTATGCATTGCAGTTGCTGTGATTCATTCTTTGGATGGAGAGTGGCAGCCAATAATCTCGTTAGATAATCTATCTGCCTCTTGCTTTCCCTCTTTTTGTCCTCTCCATAATCTGTCTTCTGTAAGGCACATGTTCCCAAATACGATGTCAGTACCTTTATTGAATCTGACAGGACTATTCCATCTATTTTTTTTAAAATAAAATTCCAAGTTCAGTCTAGTATATATCTTTACTTTCCATCTTCAAGGATAATCCTGGATTAAAGTAAGGATGCCCTGGCAAAGTGAATGATAGAGAGAGTTGGTTTTGTTTGTTTGTTTGTTTAGCAAGTCTGGATGTTTTCATATCATGCTTGTACGGTGTTAGATCTTAAACATACCAGAGCATCAAACATTGAGGCAAAAATTATAAGCCAGTCTTTTCTTTTTTTAACTAAATGCCTTGATATTTATATGGGTTTATGCGACCCCATCACTGAAGATACAAACAAGGAGTAAGAATGGGTCTCTGCCTCTTAAGAGACCTCATGCTGAGAATTTCTCCATTGTCAAAATGGACTCAGATAGGATGTGAAAAAAATTTCAATTGTGATTGGAATTCTTTGGACAAATAAGATTGAGTAAAGGAGCTCATGGTACAGAAACAACAAGATCAGCTAAGTAAGTGAAGATCTCACAAACCAGCTTCCGAAAGGTTCAGTAGATAACTTCCAACTTAAATTTTTAAATATGCCTTTTTATATTTTTTTGTTGATTTTTATTGAGCTCTACATTTTTTTTTGCTCCCCTCTCTGTCTCTCCCCTCCCCTTCAACCCTCTCCCAAGGTCCTCATGCTCCCAGTTTACTCAGGAGATCTTGTCTTTTTCTACTTCCCTAAATATGATTTTTGAGTGCAATCTTTTATCCATTGTTTATTATTCAAAACACAGGACCTGAATTCAAATTAAAATCCTGAAGTATTCAACCTCTTTGAAACATCTCTTACCCATTCAAAGGAGGTATCAACTCTATGTCTATATCAAGAGTTTTTAGGAAGATTCTGAGACATGAAGACAAAGCTGTTGGAAATGTCTGGTTCGTAAAAACATTTCAATATCAAGACTCAAGTGTCAACATGTTTCTGCAGATAGGCTTTTTGTTCTCTTTCACTTCCTTATTTAAGATATGGTTCTTAGAGTGCTTCTTATGTATTCTGAGCTAGAATTAACAACAACGAGTAAGATACTACCTTTTCCCTTACAAATTTGATAATTTCATGAGGATATAGTCATACGCCTATTGAAAATGAATAATCTTGGTTAATGACTAGGGGAGAATTTTTGACTAAAAAGCCAAGGGAATGCAGAAGGACATGCACTAGAATGCACTAGAACAACTGTGCTCATGAGCACTGTAGTGTGATGACCAGCAGCTGCTTCGGAGTTGAAGCACAGACGGGTGTGATGCTTTTCAGGATGGTTGATGATTGGAAGAAAGTCAGTGTAGAATTTGTTCAGAGAAAGAAAAATGGTATGATGGCATTGAATGATGTCTCAGGAGGGAAAGACACTTGTCATGCATATCTGGTGACTTAAGATCTATCCCCCAAATATATGGAAATGTGGGAACATTGAATGGAAGAACTGGCTCTGAGACTTGTCCTCTGTGCTCCAAATTTGTGCATTGGTATAAGAGTGCCTGCGCACACACAATATACGAACAAACACACATAACGACACACACAATGGTGGTGGTGATGAAGACGATGAAGATGATGATAAACTGTTAAAGAAAGTGGTAACAACACCTCTAACGGAGACTAGAATGTGAGATAATGAAAGAAGTGGGGTTACATCTCCTTTGGTGTGTTGGTGTGTGAGAATGGACTTCAGCTTTATGAAGTATACTATAATGTCTAAAGTTGCAACCCTTGATAATAGGAGCGTTTGAGTCCTCAGTGCATATATGAGAAAAAACCTGAAAAACGACTGTCTCAGCTTGAGATGCTGAGATAGTGTATCAGACATCATGAAGTCTCACCTAGCTTAACAAATCGTTACTATAACTCTGGCAGAAGGAGTAAGAAACAGTGATTGGATAGAAATGTTAGTGCCGAAGATGCAGCACCAGCAGCAGGTGTGAAACTGATCATCTTGTGGAAATAGTCTGAAAGAAGCCTTTTCCTGTAACTGTATACTCTGATAACGTATATGATAGATTGCCTAGAGGTAATTAATGTCATTATATGTATTTCTGGTGTTCATAATCTCCTCATTTACACTTAGAAGTTATGCAGCACGTAACTTCATGAACTGGAAATCATGTGACAAGTGGACTTTGTGGGATACCCCAGGAAGTCATCTGTCCACTTTGTGTGTGTGTGTGTGCCAAGGGAGAATGCTGGCAGACACTGGAATGCCATAGACATCTGTGGGTAGAACTGGCCACGTAGTAACCACGGTGCCATCACTTTACATCCTGCCCAGCCGGATTTCTAAGCCAGTGAGGAAATGGCGGTTTGTTTGGATGAAAATGCAGAAGAAAAGTAACTGAAATTTGTTTGAAAATGTACTGTATGTTTTCCACTGTAGTTCTGGCTTCCATGTCTGTCTGTCTGTCTCTCTATCTCTCTATCTCTGTCTCTCTCTGTGTGTTTATTTAGATGAAGGGTAACATGAACTTTGTGTCTTCACCACCTTAGCATATATACATTAGTGCTGTCAGTATAGACACAGAGTTAGGGACCCCTCACCGTTAAAACAAACCCTGTACCCTTGAGCAGTAATGTCCAGGTCTTCACTTCCTCAGATTTCTAGCCACTTTTCTTCCTCTTTTTAACCATACAGATATTATTGTGGGCAGTTCATACAAATGGAATCATATATTTGGCCTTTTGTGTCTGGTTTCTATTATATGCCAGAATGTTTTATCCTTGTAGTACGTATATAAAAGATCCTATTTTTCTATAGGATTGTGCTGTAATTTGTCCATTCCTCAATATTTCATGGACATTTTGAATGCTTTCACTTTTTGGTTATTATGGATAATATTCGTAAGTGTTCATGTACAGGTTGTTTCGTACACATTTTCATTGGTATTGGATATCTATGTAGGGAGGAATTTCCTGGTCACACTGAGAATCTGAAACTCTAGACTTTTAAAGGGTTTAGCACTTAATAGCTACTTCTCCACACACACTCAGACCTTGCAGTATTTCAGTTTTCTACTTTTTAAACTAGGTGGTTTTAATGTTTACTTACTTACTATAACTATCTTGTTACAAAAATATGAAATGGTAGTTCATTTGGGTTTTATTTTCTTTCCCTGATGACTAATGTTCAAATATTTGTACTTTTTAGTCATTTTAATATCATTTTAGGAGGTGTGTATTTGAATACTTTCTATTTATAATTGGTTATTGCCTTTGAATTGTGTAGGTTCTAGTCATGTTTTGATAATAGACAATTATAAGATGCGTGGTTGCAATGTTTTTTACTATTCCTTGTTTTTCCTTTTCATATTCTTGGTAATATCTTTCTTTTTAATTCTTATTTATTTTAGTCAAAGTTTCTCTATGAAGCCCAGGTGCCCTCAAATTTGTGAACCCCTTTTGTCTACTTCTTGTGTTCTGAATAACAGGCAGGTGCTGTCATGCCTGGGCTGCTTGGTAACATCCTTTCATGCACAAACATTTTCATTTAATTAGTCCATTTGCCTTTTGTTGCTTTAGCTTTTACTGTCAATGTAAGAAAGCTCAGCCTGCTTCAAGATCTTAAAGATTTATATCTCTGTTTGCTTCTTTGAGTAAAAATTTTATCTCTTTACATTAAATGTCTTTGTTCTTTGGTTCATGTTCAATTTTTGTGTACACTGTAAGATTTAAGTCCAAACTAATTCCTTTGTCTACTTAATTTCCCTTTGCTGTTGTTTTCTCCTCATTAAATAGTTTTGCCCATTTCTCAGACACACACTGATCGTCTGTCTCCGAATGTTTGTCAGTACTACATTGTTTTGATATAATTTCATAAACGTAGCTAAAAAATCAGAGTCAGTACCATCACAGATACACAGACCTTTGAGGTCTGATGGGGACTGCACTGATGTTTCACCATTTGGGGATTGCTATTTTCATGAAAGCAGCTCATCTAATCCTTAAATATCAATGCGTCTTTTACATATGTGCATGTTCTTAGCCAGTATCTTATGCATATATCCCCCACGTCAGCCCAGGCTGGCCTTGAACTCAAGATCACCTGTCTCAGTCTCCTGAATTCTGAGTTTACGGACAGACATTATTAGATTGGCACTCTTAAACAGTCTATGGTTTTTAGCACATATGCCTTGTACTTCGTTAAGTTTATTAAGTATTGAATTTCTTTGGATTTAAGTAAGTGGACTTATTTTTATTTTTGGTTTGTTGATTGATACAGTTTAGAAATACAGCTGCTTTTTACTATGTTGTTTATATAATCTATATTATTAAACTCATTAACCTTCATTTTAGTTGAGATTTCAGATTTTTAATATACATAAAATTATTCCATCTGTAAATTAAAATTGCTTTCATTTTCTACTTTAGACACATATTTTTTCTTTACCCCTTTCCTTGACTAGAATGTCTAAACCCTGTAGAACAGTGGTTCTCAACCTTCCTAATTATGTGACCCTTTAATAACAGTTCCTCATGTTATGGTGACCCTCAATCATAAAATTGTTTTCATTGCTATTTGTAAATGTAATGTTGTTACTGTTATAAATCATAATGTTTATGTTTTTAGAGATAGAGGTTTGCTTAAGGGTTGCAACCCAAAGGTTGAAAACTGTTTATGTAGAATGTAAACGATGTCGAACTCTAGTTCTTATTTCTGATCTTGGGGTTTCTCTATATAATCATGAAGTTATTGTACCTTTCCAGTAGGTAATGTTTACATAAAGGGACAGTTGTGAAGCTTGGACAGTCTGTGGGACTACTGGCAGTGGGACCAGGATTTATCCCTAGTGCTTGAACTGGCTTCTAGGAGCACATTATTTTTAGAGGGATACCTTGTTCACCCTAGGTGAAGTGAAGTGTAAGACTTTGATGACTTCCCTTAGGAAGCTTTACCCTTTCTAGAGGAGTGGCATCAAGGGTGGGGGAGGGGAGAGAGAGGGATCAGGGATAGCTATATAAAATGAGAAAAGATTGTATTAAGGAATTCTTAAGTTAAAAAAATGAAATTCCCTAGTCTTATTTTCATAGTCGTGGTTGTTGGTCATATTTGTCCCGTGCTTTTTCTGCTATAATTAAGATGAATCTGTTTTACTATTTTAAGACTGCTTGTATTATTTTTCTATAGTGAACTAAAACTTCATTAATCTTTTATGTGTATTAGTTTTTCTACATTCAATTTTCTAATCACTGTTTTTTGAGGACTCTTGAATTTTTAGCCATTAGACATACAACTGTATACTTTTTTAAAAAAATAGGATTTTCTTGTTTCTCTTTGGTATTGAGAACTCATATAATTTGTGAGACTGCGCTCATTTTTATTTCAGTTATTTGATCAAGGCTGAGGTTGATATTATTTAGCTTGATTACTTTTGTAGAATTCGGTAATCAAGCAATGTGATTGTGAGTTTTTATTAGCATTTTTAAATTATTGGCTCATTCTTTTTATTTGTAATATGTATGTTAAGAATTTCCGTTTTTTTCTAGAGCTTTTAAAAATATTTTGTGTTTTTGGAAATCTGTCAACTTTATAATAATGTATTTGTTGCCATACAACACTCTTTGATGAGTGTGTTTATACACTTGTGGACTCGTGTGTGTATTCATGTAGAGTTACAGATTGACATAGGATGTCTCTCTCAGTGGTTCTCCAGTTTAGTCACTTAGATGGAAAATTGGACTAGCTACCCAACCTAACCTAAAGTCCTCTTGTTTCTCCCTCTGGGATTATAGCTGGACTGCTACTATGTGAGCCTGGCTGTTGATAAGGGTCCTGGGAGCTGGATCCCCAGCCCTTCTGCTTCTTCAAGTACTCTTTCCATAGAGGTCTCCTCAGCCCCACACACTGTGTACAGTATTCTCTTCATGGGTTTTGTTTCCATAATGTAAGCATTGTTGGTTCTTATTTATTCCTGGTGTGGTGACTTCATGGCCGTCAGTTTGCCTTTGTCAGTCTAGACGGAGGTTTGCCAATTTTGTTTATCATTTTAGAGAAATGTTTGTATGATGATTTTACTTTGACTGATTTTATTTTCTTGTTTTGCTCTAATTTTGTTATCTCTGTTTTTTTTATTCTGTATTTGATTTGCCCCTTTTATAAGGTGGTAGGAGATTAATTTGAGATCTGTTTTATGTGGACATTTACAGCTGTAGCATTTCCTCTTAGCACTGCTCTGGATGCACACCAGAAATTTTCAAATGTCATGCTTTCATTTTCATTCTTCACTAGGCATTTTTAATTTTCTTGATGATTTTTTTTCTGAAACCCTGTGGTTATTTGGGAATGTACGTGTAATATACACACATTTATAAGTTTCTCAATTTTTTTTCTGAGTTTGTTCAGTCATGCTCAGAGAACCACTCTGATTATACTCTTTGAAGATTTTGTTGAGACTTGTATTTTGGCTAAGCATACAGTCTGTTTAGGAAAATACTTTTTTTATTTTAGGAAATTGTGTATTCTATTTTGGATAGATTTCTTCTATAAATGTTAGTTCTTATTAACTTACAGGGTTACTCAAGTCTTTCATTATCCTGTCCATCCTCCATCTAGTTGATTATATTCATTAAGAAAGTAGGATTTTGAGATTTTTAGACATTATTGTTGACCTCTGTCTGTTCTCTTTCACGTTTCATTTTTTGCTTCGTGTAGTTTTATAATTGCTATATGTTTTTGACTGTTAGACTCAGTCTTTTCCTTTTGAAGTCCTATATGCTTAAAACAATTTTGTTATAGTGGTGTTGTTTTAAGATATTTTAGCATGTGCATTTTAAAACATTACATTATATAATGTTTAATATATACAGTAAAATATCTGGCATGATTAATTTTGAAGCTTAATGAATGAATATTAATCTACAGAATCACTTAGTATTAAGACTATGAACTTCCCCGCCTCTGCATTCTACTTCAACCCCTCCATAGCCGGAGATTGAACATAGAGCTTTCCATAAGCAAGGCTGCTGCTCTGCCATCAAGCCACACCCCCAACCTGTCTATGCTGCTCTTACCATTTGCCTGTCTTTTTTCTAGAGCAACCTACTAAGTGACTTGTTTAGTCATTCTCCGGTTTTCCATCTTAAATTTATTTGCTTATTTATTTATGCATATGTGTATATGTGTGATGCATGTGCCACATCACCTTTCTGGGAATTAGAGGACAATTGTAGGAAATAATTCTCTTTTTCAACAATGTGAGTTATTGTTTTGTTTTGGTATTGGACCCAGGTTTTCAGGTATGGCTGCAAATGCCTTTACCTTCTGAGTCATCAATCCAGCCCCCTGCATTAAAAATATTTTAGTCTGTGTATTTATAGCAATGTATTCCTTTTTATCTAATTATGAATTATATTTAAAGGGTCAGGGTAGTCCTGACAAAACTAAACTGATGGTGATACAGTCTGACAAATGTAGCATCAGGCTGTTTTGCTGTTTGAACATCATAGAGTATATTTGCTCAAAGCTGTCATTAAGTACGCTAATCCTCTGGTACCACCATCATAGAGACATTCAGTCCTTGACTGAAATAGTGTTCATCAAATGACTGTACAAACTTTCTGCTTTATTCAGTTAATGTTGCAATTTCATGATTTATACACACACACATTTGTATTACCTAGTTTGATATTTGTTTTTTAAAATATTGTTCTTTCTGTTACAACTTACTTACCTGATGTAATGATAGACATTTATGTTGTTCCAAAAGTTCCTTGTTGTTGTTCTGTATACCTTTTCTCAGCCTGTGTGAGGGCCACTCATGGTATACATCTGAAACAATTTCCCTGAGGCTGCTGTTTGCCTCAGTAGCCACTAGGCATACGTGGCAGCTTACATTTTACAATTTTTACTTAAGTAAATTTTAATCTTTCGGTTTTTTTGTAGCCATCTGTGGTAGTGAACTTTCACTACCACAGTAGTGGTAGTGCACAAAAATAGAAAATTTCTATTATCCCATTTTCCCAGTTAGTTTTTTTGAAGACCTTGTTCAAGTGCAATGCCTTTTAAGCACCAATGTTGATTTGAAAACTGTTACTGGTCTACAACAAAATTAAACTTAAATTGACTCTGGGTAGAAACTTAAATGGCAATTTGATACTGTTGCCACCACATTCAAATACATGTTTGTCTTTATAGTGAGCTATGTTAGTAATTTAGTAATATTAGGATTTGATAATTCTCTCTGGTTACACATACATACAGATTAGTGCAAGATTTGGCATAATGTTTAACAAGTTATTTGCACTGGATAGTTTGAGAAAGACTAGAAATGTTGGTAAAGAATTGGAGGTTCACAGTCGCATGCATATGTTAAACTATGTGAAATAAAATACTGTTTTCTACAATTGTTAAATAGAATTTCTGTGCCACTATTAAGATTTGAGAGTTGTCTTTGCCCCATGTTTCTGTGTCCATTGCAATTGCACCCCACCCATGTTTGTATTTAACTTTAGCGAGTTGTTAGTTTATTAGATGGGTGCTACCTTTTCTGCTTGCATCCCTAGGTTGATAGTGAAGTTAAGTGTACCTGGATATATGTACACCACATTTGAACTACAGTTTGAATTTGTAGGATATTTATGTTAATACTGATCCCATAATAAGTTTCTTTAAACTTGTGCTTTTATTAATTTCTGTCTTTATTTTGATAGGGATCATTTTGAGAAAGACATTTATATATATATATATATATGTATGTATGTATGTATAGTGTGTGTGTATGTATGTATATAATATGTATAGTATGCCTGTATGTTTGTTTGTTTAAATACTGTCTTTCATATGCAAGTCTTTGAAGTCATCAGAATATGGGTTTTATTTTTACGTGAGAGTTAAACAAAGATGGATTGGTTATCGCATCACTGTTTACTGAGTAGCTTCTCTTTAGTTTTGGTTTCCTATGCTCACTGTGTTTAATGTGTTTTCACAAAGATATGGGTTGGCATATGGGCTCACTGCCCTCTTTCTCTTGTCATTTTGCCTTGTCTTTGCCATGTCTTCCTGAAGTAACTGAATGTATTGATAGTTGATAGTAGAAGAAACGCGTTGTTATGTAGTTCTTCCAAAGATCCTTCACAATCCCCTTCTGGTTTACAGTGAGGGATATTGAGATATTAATCTCATATTACTAGGTCCTGATTTTCTAGATAATGAACTATTTTACCTTGAATATCACAAGATTTTGAAAATTTCTCTGTACTCTCATTACTCTTAGTTCTTTAAATAATATTTTAACTTGCTTCTTGTATAAATGTAAACCTCTAATATTTATTTGAGAAGCTGTCTAAGCATTCTTTAACAATTCGTTTATAGATTCTTGAAAATATTTTTGTAATTGATAATTCTTATGAAACAATGTTTTTTTTCCATTTTTCCAATCTTAAACCAGTTTTTCTTTTTGCTTTTTCTGTCTGCCAGAAACACCATTTATGAAATGTTCGTGTTGTTAATGTTTTCCTTAAAGACAAATTTGTTTTTCTTCTGTTCACTGAATTGGAAAGCCTCTTGCTCAGCTTCTAAGTTTTGGATGCATGTGCCATCATATCCTTCATGTTGCTGTCTTTAAAAACAATGGTTTTTGAATGTTGCCTTGAAACATGATTTCCATATAGGTTTCAGAGTTCTCTTTCTAGCTTATGCTGTGTACAAATGTTTTGATATATTTGCAGTGATTATTTTTTTTATATTTTTACCCGTTAGGTAATATTTAATATTTATATGACTTTACAAATTACATCCAAAATAACGAAGACTGGTCATATCTTTTTTTCTATTCTTGGATTAAATTTTAATATGTTTAGCTTGAGTGTTGTGGCTCTTTCGCCAAGAAACTGTTTGCTTTTAATTCTTATTTTTAAAAAAATGAGTAGGGATGTTTATCTCCTTTTGTAACCCATTATTTTAAAACTGTGTTAAAAATTTTATCTAATATCTAGTAATATCCACCCAACTGAGATGCTTGCTTTTGTGAGAAGATTTTTAATGTTTATTTCATCATTATATTGAATTTTTTGTCAAAAAATTTATCAAATTAATTTGAGGATTACAGACTTATTTCTGGCTCATGAAATTGGAGGGTTTCATCTATAACAACTTAATTGTTTCTATACCCAAACTGAACCTGAGCATCATGGTGGGCAGTGTGTGATATAGGAAAGCATCTTATGTTATAGTGGGCAGAAAGCGAGGCAGTCTTTAGGGATGTTAAAGAGCCAGGTTCCCACTGACCTGATTCTTCCTGGGTTTTCCCCATGTCTCAAAATAGCAGCATCCACGGAAGATCAGATGGTCAACACATGACAAGAGCATCTCCCTCTCAATGTACAAGTCTTTAAGGGAGGTTTAGGGTCTCCATATATTCCCTAAATACTGTACATATTATGATTTATAGAGAAATTCATGTTTTTACATCTATTACCAAAGTTCTTCATAACATCCCTTTATCTATTTCTGTACTTCATTCTTTACATTTTGATTTTTAATAAGAATATTTTATATATTATCTTTCCTGTATTCTCTTTTAATCCTGTATTTCTATAATTTTTCTACTTTAAAAAAATTCATTTTTTATTTTTAATTCTATTAAACATTTAAACTTTTCCCTTTAGAGCTTTCTTATTTATTTTGATTGATTTAAGCCTTCTGCAGTTTAACAATCCTGGCTTTCCTGAAACTCACTCTGTATAGATCAGGCTGTCCTCGAACTCAGAGATCTGCCAGTCTCTACCTCCTGAGTGCTGAGATTAAAGGCATGCTCCACCACTACCTGGCTCTCTCTTCTTTTTTTCTTTTCTCATATATCACATCCAGACTGCAGATTCCCTCTCCGTCCAAATTCTCCGTGCCCCCCCCATTCACTTCTCTTTCTTAAAATAGATAGATAAATAAATAAATAAATAGGCCTCCACATAACAAGTTACTACAAGAGTAAGTCCAAATCTGACAATTGCCGACCTTGGAACTGAACTAGGTCCTCTGTATATGCATTTTGGTTGTATAGGTTGGTGTTCTTGTGAGACTCTTAAGCCGTTCATCTCTTACAGTGTAAATATTTAAGGCCATTAGACATCCTATAAGTATTGCCTTATTTGTAATTCTTTCATATGTATGAATTTTATAATTGTTTCTTTACGATGTTTTCTAATACCTACTGTAATTTATTTATTCACTGATTCCTGTTTTTTGGGGTATTGTTTTGTTTTTGCTTCACCTCTGTGAGGATGTGTCTATTTGCTATTAATTGTAATATATATTTAAAGTCATTTGGTGTCACATCATTGGGCTATATTAAAACCTACACAGTAAGTTATTAGATTTAGAATGTCAGCTTACAAGGTCCAGAATAGATTTTTCCACCATTAAATTCAATGTGTTTTAATCATTTGTGTGTGTACATGATTTAGAGCTTGTAATTTATTCATATATATATTTGTAATATTACAATAAAGTTAGATTGTAAAAGATGTTATCTTGTTATTGTTTCATCGCCGTATTGTAACTTATGGATTCTGTCTTATGGGGCACTGAGGAAAGCACAAATTCTTATTTAAAAGTTTTGATTTTAAAGACTAGAGATTAAAGTCTTTGGTCTGAACCACAGGTCATGGAGAAGACATTTTTATTTGTTTGTCATACAATACTTTAAATTCTTGAGTCCTACCAAGAATGTTTACCTGAGACTGCCATCTTAAGAGGAGAAGGCATAACATTACACCTCCATTTTACCTTGGTTTAGTTTAATATTTTATTCCTAAATATTTTCTTCCATTGGTTTCTTAGAGTGTATTTGTACTTTGTAGTGTTTAAACTCAGTATATATTGAATATCAATTAAACACTACCGATTATATTTTTTTGTATTTCTCAAAGAATTAATCCAGAAGTAAAATGTTAAATTGTTAGTCAAATGTAATTCTTAAAATTGAAAGGAGCCAGGAGTCAAACCTACCTCACCTCAGTATTGCCAACTTTATTTTTTTGCATTACAATTTTTTTTGTTTTGTGGATTATTTGTAGTATGCTTGATATTAAGGAATAAGTTTAGGACAGATGTTGAAGTGCATAACCATAGCCCAAGCTTTTAGGAGGCTGACTCAGCAAACAGGCAACACATGGTGTTGGGGGGGGGAGCACAAGATGGGGAAAGAAAAATATAAAAAATAGAATTAAAGGAAGAAGAAATAGAAGAGAACAGAACATGTTTAGATCATGGGTAATTAATATGTTAAAATATGCTTATTTGAGTATTTCTAAGTTTTTGTTAATTTACCTTTAAATTTAGTTTTAAGAAACTTTTGGGGCACTTTTTGTTTATTAATATTATCCAGTGTGATTTACTTTAAATCTTCAAAATAACTGAATAAACTGTCATCATAAAGTCTGTTTATCTTCTTAATATAAATACTGGATAGGACAGACATGTGTTTCAGGTTTTCTTCATTCTTTCTATCTGGCTTTAAAACTTAGGTCAAAGGCCTAAGCAAAAGGTATTCTTGGGTTAGTCTAAACACTTCCCACAGAGGGGCTTGTGTGTGTGAAACATTCAAGAAGTTAATGGTAGTATAGAAGCTTGGTAAGGACTGACTTTGTCAATATCAGCCTGTAAATTAAGCTCTTGTAGCACAATAGAAGTGTTTTATCCAATGCTCTGGAATGGATGGAAAGATGGTAGGATAGATGGATAATGACGGTGTAACTGGATAAATATGCAGACAGTTTATCCTGATGTTTATAATAATCAGTGACCTGTGTGTATCTTTGTGATGTTGATATTGGAGATAATATCAAAAGAAGAGTTCTGGATAATGAACCTTGACAATATTTTCTTATAACTCATTTACTGTGGTCACATTTGCTTATGAAAGTCCTCTGCTTCCTTTTCTCCATCCTACTCTAACATCATTTATAAATAATAAACTTGTCAGTGGGTTTTTAAAATATTAAAATATTCCACACATGTGGAAATCAACCCTGACAGTAGAACTGTTTACCATTATATTTCCTTATGTACAGTATGCATACATTTAAAAGTTTACCATTTGATTTCCGTATGTACAGTATGCATACATTTAAAATTGAAGCATCCAGTAAACAAATTTTCTTCCCTGTTGCCATCATTTTATATTTTGGGAGGGAATTTTTCTGTCTGAGAAAGTTTTGGGGATTTTTTGTTGATTTTTTTTATGTGTATGCTTGTTTTTCCTCCCAGTTTGTGTGCCATGTGCATACTAGTGTTCATAGGATCTAGAAAATAGCATTGGATATTCTGTAACTGGAGTTACAGACAGCTGTGAGATGCATGTAGGCCCTGAGAATCAAGCTTCCTTCCTCGAGAAGAACAGCTGGTGCTCTTAACCACCAGGCTGCCTCTCCCCTACCACGTTAAAGTTTGAAAATGATAAAAGCATTAATCCCTAGATTCTTAATACGTAAAAACTAAACAGGTACATGGCCCTTGCTTTCAAAGTTTATTGCTTTCATTCAATATTAACATATACAATAATCTTTTAAAATATATTTATTTTTCTTTATGTGTATGGGTGTTTTACCTGCATATATATGTGTGTGTAATGCCTATAGAGCCCGAAAGATGGGTTAGTTTTGGAAATCTTGGAACTGGATTGTTGTGAGCCACCATGTGGATTCTGGGGACAGAACCCATTTCTACTATGAGCACAACAAGTGCCCTTCACTGCTGAGCCATATCTCCAGCACTGAATTTTAAGACTTACCTTAACCAGAGAGTGTGTCATTTATCATCATCTACAGATGTCTAACTCTTTATATTTTTCATCATGTAAACAATATTCTGAGATAACATCCCCCAAATAGTTGAAGCCTTAATATTTCCTTGTTAGCCCTTTCTCACGGTGGCCCTTACTTCCTTTCTCCTTACATCCTACTGGCTTCTTTTCCTTCTATTCCTTCAGTAGCTGATGTATGAAAATCATCAGTATTGGCCATTATTTCTTGTATATAGCCAGCTAGTATTTTGTTTGTTTGTTTGTTTTTCATTTTTTGAGACAGGGTTTCTTGGTGTAACAGCTCTGGGTGTCATGGAACTCGTTTTGTACCACACTGTCCCTGAACTCATGGAGTACTTGTGTTGAAGGCATGTCTTTCCCAGGTCCAGCAACCTAATAGGCAGGTGAGAGTCTTACCTCATTTGGAGTCTAATAGAGATAGTAGTTGTATAGTCAGTATTTAGTATCACTGTTTTCCATAATGAATTGAAGATTTAATAATCATTTTTCATCCTAGTCTTTTCAGAGTCAGCCCGTTTGGAGTTATAGTAGGTAAAAGGTGAACAAACATGTTTATTCTCTTCTGTGGCATTCCTGGGAAGATCTTAATAGACTTCTCTGGCCTTCGTTATAAGGCTCTCCCATCTTCAATAGCCTGGCATTTACTGTGTTTTTAAGATAAGATAGGAAAAAGGTGGTATGAGAACCACTGTAAGATTATTGGAGGCTGGCTCAGTAGTTCTGCATGAATTACAGATCCTGGCTAATAGTCTAGAAAGATAAGCCTACTGACTTTGTGGGATTCACCTGTGCTTATTTTTCTTTATGAGCCTCCTATAGCCTGTAATTTCCTTTAATAATAACAACTTAGAGGCAGTGCCATGAGTATTTGGAATCTTCATTCAACAACAGCAACAACAGCAATAAAATAGAAAAACTCAAAGAAAGAAAATGATAGAGAGGACACAGTGTAGAAAATAATGGTTTGCTGTGAGTGAGAAAATACATATTGCTGTAAGGTGGAATGTGTTAAAGTTAATGACTGCTCACAGAGTAAACCCTAGTCGATTGAGAAATGTAGGAGTGGGATCATCACAGCAAAACAACTAAATTTAGCTATTTTGTAGATTGTAGACTTTGAAGCTTTGCAGTTCTGAACTTTTTGTCTTTTTATGTTGATTGTCTAAAATACAAAGCTGCTCTGAAAACAAGAGCATATCAGTTAGTTGACATGCAGTTAGTAAGTGCTTTCTCTTGTGTCTACTCCATAGTTAAGAATGCTCTCCTTAATTTTTCTCTTTGAGAAAAGGCATGAGATTAGTCCCCCAAAATCAGACATTTGGTAGACTTTGAAATACATGTTTTAGATATATCTATATAATATGTTATTTTGAACTCCAATTAAGGGTCTTTCAGTGATTGTTAGCGAGAATAATAACTATGGCGTTTTCTTTACATTTTACTTTTCTTATTAGTTCTCATTAGGCATAGAATGTCTTAGTTACTTCTCTATTGCTGTGAAGAAACATGACCAAGGCAAGTTAAAAAGAAACATTTGGGGGGGGGCATAAAAAGAAACATTTAATTGTGGGCTTATTTACAGATTCAGAGGGTAAACCAGGACTATCATGGTAGAGAGAATCGCAGCAGGCAGGTATGACACTAGAGCAATAGCTAAGAGCCTGGTTCTAACCCCTAAGTTGTTTGCAGTGAGAGAGATTGGGTCTAGAATATGCTTTTGAACCTCAAAGACCACCCTCAGTGACTCACCTTCTTCAATAAGTCCATTCCTAAGCAATCATGCTAACTGGAAACAAACATTCAAATATATGAATCTATTGAAGCTAACTCATTCAAACCATCAATTGAGGAAGATAATATCTTAATTTCAGTATGCACCCTATTTAAACTGACATACCAATTTTCTTGCATTCAGAGAACTAAAAATTGCAGTATAGTATTATTTAGACTATATATAATATATATAGTCTAAAATTTGTCTTTTCACTCAAAATATGAAAAATGAATTTAAATTTGTTGTTGTTACTGTTACTTACAATTAAATGGAGTTTTATGTAAGACTTGGTGGCAGTCTTTTAATCCCAGCATTTAGGAACCAGTGCTACAGGATCATGAGTTAGGAAGCCATCTTGGTAATCCTTAGTAGGTCTCAACTGCATGGTGAGAATATATCTCAAGAAAGAATGGGAAAAGTAGATGAGTGTTGCATAAGGAGCGGCGGGCTGCTCTCTGGCTAGTTTACACCCAAAATAATTACACGGAAACTGTATTCATTTAAACACTGCTTGGCCCATTAGTTCTAGCTTCTTATTGGCTAACTCTCACATCGTGACTAACTCATATCTATTAATTTGTATGCCACTACGAGGTCGTGGCTTACCGACATGAGTCTAGCCAGTGTGCATCTCGGGAAAGGGAATCATGGCGTCTGCCTGACTCTGCTTCTTTTTCCCAGCATTCTGTTCTGTCTACTCCATGCACCTATGTTCTGACCTCTCAGGCCAAGCAGTTTCTTTATTAATTAACCAATGAAATCAACACAAATACAAAAGGACCTCCTCATCAGATGAGAGAATGCTGTTCAACATTACAAGAAATTTGTTTTTACTTATGTTTGGTACCCTATGTCTCTAACTTGCCTCTGTCCCTATCCCAATAATCTTACTTCTCCAAATTGTGTAACCAAGTATTCTTAATTTCAGTTTTCACTAGTTGCCTTAAGAGGATATGTTGTGTGTCTTGTATGGGGCAGGTTTTATGTTATCTTCTCATTGTGAAAATTTGACCCACATCCAACCTTGCTCAACCTTGATGTAGTGGGAGGGCCTTGGACTTTCCACAGGCAGGGTGCCTTCCCCTCTCTTAGAACTGGAAGGGAGGGGTGGAGGATGAGTGGAGGGAGTGGGAGGAGGGGAGGGAGTGGGAATTTGGATTGGTATTTTTTTAAAGTAATAAAATAATAATAATAATAAAGAAAATTTCATCTGTGCATTCTCTCATCTAATGGAAATATCCTGACTAAGTTGCTAAGCAGCATTGCTCATTGTAATAATAACTTTATTTAATAACTTTCATCTAAGAGGTAACATATCTACAAACACCTGGCAGAAATGAGAATTTTTTTATGGATGGTGACTTTTAGAATGGATGTCCCCTGAATGAATTCTAGAGTATGCACCTATGGAGTTGTTATAAGAGACATTGTTTTGGTTAGGAATAAAGCCTCCGGTTAGTACAACTTCCCACCTACTGGATACAAATCATGTCTTATACCTGAGCCATAGTCTAGGAAACCATCCAAATTTGGTAGCTGTGTGACCCTCCTATGGACTGCTTCAGGCAACTGAAGGATAGATGCTGCTCTGGATCTTGTCTTCTAATAGTCTAGCAATATTGGTGCTCAGGATGAGTGATAGTTGTCCTGTTAATTTGTGAGTCTAGTTGGGCCTAAGAAAATAAGACTTCATAGACATTGCAGGAGTACCTACCTTTTGTTTACTGAGAGAAGACATGGAACAAAATGAAGTAAAGGCCTAGGGTACGTTATGTCACAGTGATTGATTGATTGTGTTCATAGTCCTGGCATCTTTGATTTTAAGGGTTCTTTCTGTGTTGGGTTGTTTATAAGTGAATGGCATGTATATAGCAAGTAGCAGATTCTGATGGACAGAACTGGATATCATAAAATATCCATTGGTTCCTTGTTGTTTTATGTTATGGAGACTTCCCTTCCTGAGCAGTTCGCTAATAGTAATTGTAAGTAATTGACACTCTGCTTACTATAATTTTTACTGTGTTGATTTTGAGTCATACTGAAGGCTAATTTATTAATTTTACTAATAGAATTTGGGGATGATTAGTTTTTTGTTTTTTTTATTATTATTATTAATCAACCTGACACAAGCTAAAGTCACCTTAGAGGGACTTTGAGTTGAGGAGATGCTTCCATCAGATTAGCCTGTGTTTTTTTTTGTTTACTTTTCTTGACAGCAATCTTACTTAATACCTTGCAGTAAATGATCATTTATCCAGTGTTTGATCCTGGATTTACTACTTATGTAAATCTTATGTTACAGTAGTTAGCAGTTATGCACAAGGTTGGATAATAGGATCCTTAATATTGTAAACTATAATATGGAGGGTAAGGTAAAGTCATTGATGCATGTTAAAAATAACACACACACACAAATACCAAGTGGTGGATAGTATGCATACCATGATAGTATGATCCTTTTTGTGAGTCCACAAACCAGTCTTAACTGCTTTTTCCAAAAATAGTACAATTGGTCAATCGTAAATCACGAAGAGATCCTCTGTAAAAATAATTCATTGGGCAAGCAGCCATTTTCAGCATAGTTTTGCCATGTTGCACAAGGTTAGAGAATGGTAAGATACTAAATACACAAATCCAAGGGTCTCTAAATCTAGTTCATATATTACTATTTTGTGCAGAAGGATATGTTGGAATTTTTTATTTTGCTTTGTTTTGTTATATAGGTTTTTTTATTTTTTATTTTTTTAATTTTTTTTATTTTATTAAATTATAAAAGTTTCCTTGAACTCCTGATGCTCCTGATTCTGCTTCCCAGGTGCTGGGGTTACAGTCATGAGTCATAATACCTGACTTCATAAGAAATCTTTTGTGTATTACTTTGATATGCTTTTTTTCCTTTAACAATACCTGGGACACTTTAGATGTTAGAAATATAGAAGAGTCAGGCAACTTCGTAGGTATGAAAAATGTAAACGTAAAAATAATATTAGATGGGACTTTTAGAACTAATTGGTTGATAAATAATTTTTAAGTGGAGCATAAATTATCTACCATAAATAGATATTTTAAAAGACATGTTAAAATAGTAACGATAATTTTTCTTGGAAGCTAAAATGACTGAAGGGGAACTAAAGTATAATATTCTCTTCTAACATACTCCAGCTGGATTACTCATGCAAATACATTGATATTTATGTACAGCAGCTTTTTTGTCTGTATGAGTATATGTTTAGTCGTTTGGATTTTTGTACACATATATGTAAATGTATAAATGATTGGCAAGAGCTCTCTGTATCTTGAGGCAGGTACTTTGAATATCATTTGAAGTTTTCTCTTAATCCTCTGACAAACAATGAAATATGAACATTTCTCATTTCTTTCTTTCTGAGTTGTACATTATTTCATTGTCATTGTCAGGCCTTGAGACTCTGATTTGGTGTTACGGTGTTATAGCTGATTCACTGTATGCTGAGGATTTTCCTGTGAGAGTTCCAGATGGTTCAAAAGTGATTTATTTCTGACTGATCATTTAGGATTACCCATTTCACTGACATTGTTCGTTCAGATCATACTGTCTATAAAATGCATTGCTTTTCAATACTTTTAAATAAATAAAGCCCTTTTGTTCTTGTCCTAAAGATATTTTATACTTCATGCTTTGGGACTCTTTTTTTTTTTTAGTTGGAACCTATATTAATATTAGCATATTAAGAATTTTGTACTTATTAAAGTTGTGGTCAGTCAGTTTAAGATAACTGCTTGTGTGGAAAAAAAAAAGAACCTCTTTGAACAGTGGGTTTTTCAAATTATCATTACCTGACAGTGTACCTAATACTAACAAGATAATAGTTTCTGTCTCATGGCTTTCAAAACGGAAGAGGAGAAACAGAACAAACAGAAGCAGAAGCAACTGCTGCTGCATAAATGATGAGGTGTTTTCACTTTATGGAGAAACACACGTCTGTGCTCCTTCATTTCACTATTCTACAGTTTCCCTCAACCTACAAAATGCAAGGTACCTGTGTGAAGATAATGTATTTGAAAGGATGAGCAGAGTTCCTGTTCATACCATCAATATTATGTGTATTTGCTGTAATTTGCTATGTTTCATGTCTTAAGAAATTAAAATAACAATATCTTTTTGTAAAGGAACTATATGAACATAGACCTGAAATTTGTATTGTGAAAATCAGTCATTTGTAGCAAAGTTTCCATTTCTAGCATTGTCATAGCTGGGATTACAATTTTCAATTCAAAACAGATTTCTGTTTCCTAATAACTAGTTACTTTTACTATACAGTAGACTGAACTTGCTTACTTCATAGGTAAAACTCAGCAATGATGTTTGTTCTCTATCCAAAAAAGTACTTTTTTATATATGTGATGTAAGATAAATAAAAATAAAATTTTCATTTAGTCTGCATTGTTTTGTCTTAGAAATATTCTCCCCTAAGAATGCAACCTATATGCAAGCCAAATATTTATTTAAGAGATAAGATGAAAAATTTTGTAGCATGGATATTGCTTGCATTCTTTAGAGGAATGTGCTTTAGTTGTATGAACACTGAGTACAGACTTGCCCTGATTACAGACTCAGTGCTTTCCACAACAGGTTCTACATGTGAGCGTATTGGGCTTAAAGTTCTATAATTCTAAATTTTCATGAAAAATAACAGTTACTTCTCTTCTAGACTAGATCATTGGAATTTGGTTATTTCCTTCATTGTTAATTGTTGGATGAATTCTTTTCTATATAAGGTGGCAAGAGAGACCTGCCTCCCTTGGGTTGTCTTCTGCCTTCCACATGCATGCCATATGGGAGTGTAAACAGACTCCTACCCTCAAATAAATAAAACTGTAACAAATAAAAATAAATAAAACAAAGAAAGATACTTTGTCCAAGCTCATTAAACTGTCAGGGAGCAAAGTTAGGCTATAGACAGGGTATAGTTCATTCTAGAGCCGGTAGTCTTACATGCTTTGCTGTAGAAATACGTACTGCCAGCAGGGAAAGCTGTTAGTTTTAAAATAACAGGTAAAACACTTCACATTTAGCACGGTTCTTTCTATAAAATTCTAGGCTCCAATTATTTTTGGTTTATAACATAACAGTGTAGGCATGGTTATGTGGCTCATTTGGTGGGTTGCTTGTCTAGCTTCTGTGTAGTACCACATAAGGTCAGGCTTGGTAACAAGCCTATAACCCTAGCACTGTGGGAGTGGGAGTGGGAGGAGCAGAAGTTCAGGGTCTTCTTCAGCTACGTGTTGAGTTCCAGTCAACATCATCCTGTATAAAAAGTGACTCTACACAGAAAAGAGACACAGAGAGAAAACTGATTTGTAGATGACAGTATTTTCTTAAAGGAATACTGTTTGAACCAGAAATAGTAAACTTCAAAAGAAACATCAGGTAATGATATGAAAATAATGCCTGTCTCTTCCTTCCACATCTTGGAGAGTTTTGTAAGTGTCTTTTGAGAATAAAGACTTCTTTTACAGAGAGCTCCCAGCAAAGATTTACTTTGGGACTTCTCTTAAAATAGAGGTCTCCAGGGGAGGACAGAAAGGCATAAGAAAGATTGTCAACTCTTAATTAATAATCACACATGCACTAATAGAGATGTCTTACCACTTTGTGAAGAGATGCTTGCAGCAAAGACTCAAACAAATAACAGCTCAGAGCAGAAGGAAACAACGAAGGACTAAACTTAATGTAGATGAGAAATGAGTTTGTAAGTCAGGATGTGGCCAAGATGAAGGAGAATCATAAGCCACACTGGGAATAATTGTAACTAAAGGATTCTATTTGGGGTATGTATGTGTGCCTGTTTGTATTCATGCGTGTATATCTGTCTGATAAATTTGATTTACTTCTGGACAGTGCTGGCAAATGGTTTTAATCCCAGCACTCAGGAAGCAGAGGCAGGTTGCTCTCTATGAGTTCAATGCTAGCCTGGCCTACAAAGTGAGTTTCATGACAGAGAAGGCTACACACAGAGAAACTCTGTCTCGCAAAACCAAAACAAAACAATTTTATTGATTGATTGATTGATTGATTGATTGATTTGCTGTTTGAAAGCAGTATGGTGGTCCAGAAATTTGACCATACTACAACTTTTTCTTTATGTGTAAAGCCCTGGACTAAGAGAAATGGAAATAACCTTCCTGAAAGGATTAAGGCATCAAGCATTTGGAACTTTCCTTAACTCTGAGTGTATATGACAGACTCAAACTTTGCTACAATACAATTATTACAAACAAAAATTCCTTTATTGCTGTAATAAATCAGTAATTTTGTAGATTTTTCTAATCATATTATAACATTGGTTGTGTGTACGATTTCTAAATGGTTGTTTATTAGAAACTCCAAAAAGTTTCATACGTAATATTTAGAATCTTTAGTTTTTTTAAAATCAATCCCCACATAAATATATTGATGATTAAAATAATTAGTTTGCAAGAAATGTAGAGCCAATAGTAGTCAACTTAGTCAACTATAAATAGCACCTGCTGTAGTTTATGCTTGGTTGTTCCTAAAAGGCCAAAATGTTAAATGAATAGCTCCGAACTTTGCAGACATGGGATGTGGTGGAATCTTCCATAGGTGGATGTAGTTGTTGTCCTGTGTTTTTGCTGGCATGTAGGACTCTTAGACTTTTCGTTGTCTTGGACAATAGATGAGTGGTTTTGCCACAAGCTGCTGCTCTCCCTCCATTCAGAATCATTAGCGGCAACCTGTCATGAATTAAAACCTCGAAAATGATGGAGCCAAATAAACTTGTAATACATGTATTCAGCTGTTATATTGTAGCCATAGCATAACATATCTGCCTAGTTGTTTTTCAGTTCACCTACAAATGTAATATTTAAAAATAAACATTAACTTTATTCTACTGTGCTTACAAAAGCATCATATAGAATGAATATTTATTCGTTGCCCTAGATCATCAATAACAATGCGGTTGAAAACTCAAGACCTCTTTTTTTTTATTTTTTTAGGGAATGATAAAGATGCCCTAGTTTTTCATGGTTTGTACTGCAAGCAGGTATAAGTTTCAAAAAGGTTGCATGTTAGCCTACATTGCTATAATAATTGGCAGTATATCAGTCATGATAGGCTATGTTAAAGCAAACACAAAACCTCAGTGCTTAAAAACAACAAAGGTATATTTCTTACATCCCATACACGTCAATCATAACCAACAAGAAATTTGTTCATGATAAGCACCTATGAACTTTTTGGAGCACCCACTAGTTCAAATGTTGGAGAACATAGGGGGAGAAATGGTTTCAAATCTGCAAAATAACATTCCAGTTCAGACATCACACATCCAAATTCAAGTAGGCCGAGAAGTTAGTCATTAATTGTATCTAGCAGAAATATCCTGTTGAACAATATATAAGTTAGAATAGCTGTAACATTTCTATTTGTCATGGCTAACGTATCTTCTCATTTATTAATTTACTACTTTAGTGAATACTTAACTATTTGGGGCTCACCATAGTAGAAAGTGAATGATTCTAGAGTCTCATAGTGTAGTCTGAACAAAAGAAGTTAAGTCTGTAGTAAAGATCACAATCTCTTGCTGAGAGGCTCTATTTGGCCTGCAGTGTTTATTTTATTTTATTTTATTTTTTATTTTATCTTTGAAGATAAAAAATGCCTGTTAAACTTTTTTAAAGGACCCAAATAAATGAAGAATATTTAACACACTTTAATCAACATACATAGCCAAGAAAGAAACATACTATCTAAGTCTTAACAAATAACATTTGTCCAAAACCTGCTTTATTGTATATGTACTTAAATTGGAAGTCCTTCTAGCAAATTCTTGTTTAAATAACTTGGTGTGAGAGAATTGTCTGTATTCTGTCAATCATGTATTTTAATAAAACGCTGATTGGCCAGGCAGGCAGTATAGGCGAGAAAGCCAGACAGGAAGTAGAGGTGGAACAAAGAGACTGGGAGTATTCTGGGAAAACAGGAAGCTCCCTCCGCCACTCCTGTCCAGATCACTGAAGAAGCAACATGTAAGCTGACAGCTGAAAAAGGTACCAGCCCCTCATATTACAGTAACTGTTGAATAAAATATCAAGAACTATCTAATAAGTTTTTTATATCATTTAATAGTGTACCTTTTCTTTATATGATACAGAATTTTTAAGGGATTATGAATCTTATTGAGCTAAAATGTTTTTTACTAACCTCTTAGATACTATTGGTACTAGCCATTAGAGATGTAGTGCAGTTATTTGACTTGATGCATGGATAGTTGTAAGATACCTATGATATCTGTATAGAAAGGCTAAGGTAGGTTTTGTTTTAGTACAGGAAATAAAACAAACTAAGGATAACTGCTTTTTTCAGAAAATTCTGCTTTTTCAGAAAATTAAAGCGTAAATCCATTTGTCTTAGAAATTTAAATAAAGATTATGAGATAAGGGACCTCCAAAGATATTGTTGCATTGTCTTCTCTTGGGACCTGTCCATAAGAATGGTTTGTTTCCCCAGGGAGAAATGCAGAAAACTAATTTTGCATTTGCAAGTAGTTATCAGTTGGAGATAGCTTCTGGGTTAGAGATGAAGGTATGTGTTCACCTTTCTTTTCAGATCCAGGGCCCTCTTTGTGTGAACCTGCTTTGGCCCGGTGCTTGCTGCCTTAGTCTCTGTGAGTCCATATGTACATCAGCCCTGTTGTGTTAGGAAGACCTTGTTTCCTTCCTAACACATCTTCTCCATCTTCTCTGGTTCTTACACTCCTTCCGCCTCCTCTTCCCTGCTGATTCCTGAGTAGAGGCATTTGATAGAGATATCTAGTTTTCTGTTGAGTGTTCAAAGTCTCTTATTTTCTGCATATTGTCTGGCTGCGAGTCTCTATATATGTTTTTATCTGGTGCAGGAGGAAGTTTCTCTGAAGAAGGCTGAACAAGGCACACCTGAAATAGATAGAATTCTTGAGTTAAGACTTTGGATCTTTTGAGCAGTATTGAGCTCAAGACCAAGTCAAAGCAGTAGATGTAGCACAACAGGTTGAGGATCAAAGCAGTGCTTTTATTACCTTCAATTAAATAACTGTGTCCAAAACTTGCTGGGCTAGGAAATGAACAGAAGAGAATGATAATAGTATAATGGCTCTTGATTGGGATGCCAAAGAAAGACCTATACCATCCTTTTGCCTCTACATCTCTTTGGCATAAATCAGTTTATAAATGGAAAAAAAAGAGATGTGACTGCCCTGTGAGGTGGCAGGCCCTACCAGGCACTGCCTAGATGGTAGGTCAGATCTTCGAAGACTCTGTAGAACTTCGGGATGTCTAGTGCATCAGCATGCTTGGAAACAACAGAGAGTCAGAGTATCATAATGAAGGGGAAGGATACTGCTTGCTGTGGTTTGAATAAGAATGGCCCCGATGACTCAAATATTTCAATATTTGGTTCAAAGTGAAACTGTTTTGGAAGAGTTTGGAAGAATTGGAGGTTTGTTACTGGGTGAGGGTTTTAGGGTTTCAAAATACTTAAGCCACTCCCAGTGCCTTTCTTGTCTGTCTGTCTGTCTGTCTCTGTCTCTCTCTCTTTCATCCCTCAGCCTCCTACATGTAGATCAAGATGTAAGCCCGCAGCTGTTCCTGCTGTCATGCCTTTTCTCTGCCATCATGGACTCTAGCTCTATTAAACCCTAAGCCAAATTAAACACTTCCTTTAAAAATGAAATCTGTAAAGGGTATTGGGGACACACATAAAAGTAGGTTTTATATACTGTATTATGAACTTAGCTACTGTATGAATATATATATATATATGTGTGTGTGTGTGTATTAAATACATAACCATACATATTACACATTAAGTTCTCTCTATGTATATATATATATGTGTGTGTGTGTGTGTGTGTATTTTTTCGAGACATGGTTTCTATGTGTAACTCTGGATGTCTTGGAACTTGCTCTGCATACCAGGATGGTTTTGAACTCAGAAATCCACCTGCCTCAAATGCTGGCATTAAGGCTATGTACCACCACTCAGATTGGAATATTATAATTTTAAACAGTAAAATATTGTGGTGCAAAATGTGTAGTGTTCTAAGAGACTAATATGAAAATATTTTATCTATGCATGGATATGATGATATACTGATATATATATACATGTATGTATATATGTATATATATGTATATATATAACACTGTCATACAGCTTTCTTAAGACTTACTAATAGGAAATTCTAAATGTTGTGTCATTTCTTACTTGGATTTGGGATTTATGTAATTTTGTCATTTTGACATCCATTGAAATATATTTTGATCGATATGATTAATGTTTTAAAAATAGATACAAAATAGTCAGGCGTCTCAAGTTACTCATTAGCCCCTTGCACTATTCTCACTCACAACCTGCAGTGCTGGTGTGTCAGTAAACCATGAGTGTTGTGTGATATTTTTCTCTTTGGTTTTTGAGGGCCCATCACTAAGTTCCCAATGAATTACACGTGGAGACTTATTCTTAGTTATGAATGCTCAGCCTTAGCTTGTCTTGTTTCTTGCCAGCTTTTCTTAATTTAAATTATTCCATCTATCTTTTGCCTCTGGGCTTTTACCTTTCTCTATTTATGCACACCTTTCTTTTCTTCTTTCTCAGTGACTTGCTGTGTAGCTGAGTGGCCATCCCCTGTCCTGTCCTCTCCTTGTTCTTTCTCTTACTCTCCATTGTCTCTCACCCCGATTTCTCCTATGTGTGCTCTCTGCCTGCCAGCCCTGCCTGTCCTTGCTCCTGCCTCACTGTTGGCCATTCATCTCTTTTTTAGGACCATCAGGTGTTTTACATCGGCACAGTAACAAGCTTCACAGAGTTAAACAAATGCAGCGTAAACAAAAGTCACATACCTGAAAATAATATTCCCCAACCCATTAGTTTACCTCAGTTTTCCAAATTTAGAGCCACTGCATGAATACTGTGTTTGCCCTCATCCCATCCAGCTTTACTATGTCAATGATTTTCCAATATTTTAGAAAATCGTTTGGACAAAACAAAGCAGAGAAAATAAGCATTCATAGATCATGTTGTCTAGTGAACTTACACAGGACGTATCGTCATCTGTGTCTGAAATTCTGGTATCAGAGGATGACCCCACTTCTCAGCTTCAATGCTTCAAGTTGTTCTCCCTGTTAGAGCTTACTTTTGCCTATTTCTTGAAGTTAGTTAATTTATTAATCTCAGGTTGCCAGTTTATCACTTTCATAGAATAAAATAATAACTGTTGAGATCATTACCAGTCATCAGAATTATTAATACCAATACTTTCATTTTTTATTATATTAAGAGAAGTTTAGGACAGGTGACTGTGGGTTTAGCTGTACAGAGTTAGAGGCAGGTGGTTAATCTTTCTCATAAGCAGTCAGGCATTTACCCATTGCTAAATTAAGGAGGAAGTGTTTCTGCAGGAAAGCAAGGGAACTATAAAAGTCACAGACCTGTGCGACAACATTCATGAAAAGGCAGTGCACTTTGTATTTAGTTTTGGACAATTTTGCAGATAACTAGGTTCCAGTAACTTTTGAAACTGACCTAGAAATACTTTGTTATAACAGTAGCAGATAAATACTGTCCTCTTCAAAAATATTCTTTTCTAAACTCTTTATTTGAGACTTTCTATTTCATTAGTTGATAAATGCTTATTGAAAAAATATTTGTTACTTTTCCTATTTTTATTCATCTGCAAATCTAAAGCAGGAATTTTGTAATTTGAATTTTTATGTTAATACATTTTAAAAATATCTGGCAAATGTTTCGAAAATTCTTATCATTAGATCTCAATTCACTGTCCATGCTTAAAATAGATTTTCTTACTTCCTTTCTTGAAGTTTTAGATGATCTGGTGGGGAAGATATATTCTACTATTCTGGTCTTTATGGGTCTCTACTATAAATAAAATAATGATGTAATGAAAATAATTTAAAATAAAACTGAAGTCTAATACTGTGGGATTATTATGAAGTTTGACCACTAAATATACAGAGCTTTTAAATATTTATGTACTTAAATTGTTAGATAAGAATTTGTTGAAGTGCTGGGTAAGGTTATGTTAAAATGGTAAGATAGTTGCCTTTTTCTTCTATCAGATTTTTGTATAGTGTACTTTAATGGCAAAAGTTATTGTGGGTTTTTTTTTCAAATGCATTATAGAAAGGTAAGATTAAACACATAAAAGTACTGAGTACTTCTAAGTGTTTGAAAGGCACTTACTAAATACTAGTATATAATATGCTCAAAAGTCTGTACTTTCTTTAGTATTTATTACAGCATAAGAAGCAGCCCAAACACAATGTGTCAAGGTGCTAGGCAATTTTAAATGTTAATTCAGATATAAAATAGGCTAAATAAATGGTATATTTTTATTGTCTTCTAACTTTCATTCTCTCAAATAACATGTCAAAAAATCTCTACAAGTATTGAGTTTATGTCTGCCATTTAAAATTTTTGTTTCCCTAGCATTTAGGAATAGTTCTAGGAAAAAAATGGGAGCTTGATCAGTATTTGTTCAATCAGGAATGAAAAGAACAGATGACAGAGATGTAATTATGTCCCCGTTATATATACACTGAGTTTTTCCAGTGTAAATCACTTTGGTCCCTTACAATCTCTTCTAGTTTAGAAATTAAAGGAATATGAAATACAGTTTAGTAATTAAGGTACCTTAAACCACCAGACAGGGGAAATAACAACATAGAGCTGGAAAGATGAGCTTTGACAAAGAATTAGTGTGCCCTTTATTCAGATGAACTACGTACTGACTTCAGTGAGGAGTGTGAGTGCATTGAGGTGTAAAGGAAATAGGCATATCCTTTCAATCCCAGGCAGTTTTACACAGATGTAACCTTGACAACAGATTGTCCTGCACTTGTGTGAATGACTTCTTATGTATTGTGGCTTTTGATTTCGTTTATGCTGCAGTGCGTCTACTGTACTGTACATACATACTTGTGTTCGAGAATTCCAGCTATCTTAGAATACAAACGACTACAGGGCACTGACAACTTTAACCATATTCATAGAGTATGGATCTGATAGGTTAATAATTTCATCTCAGCCAGACCACATAGACTCATTTCTTTTTACCATTTCACTGTGATGCTGTATAAATCCTTCAAAATTTTCCCAGTCATTGTACTTGTATTTATTATGCAGTGTTATTTTGTGAGTTTTTTTCTTTGCTAAATTATTCTATACCTTTTTGTGTGTAAGGAAATATTCCCCATTTCTGCATAAAACAAAAGGCATTTCATCGCCAGATGAAGGTTGTATGGTGATATGCAAGATATTCATCAGTGTGGCTATAGGATAGGGCCAGTTCAGGTGCCCTCTCCTCAGCTGCCCAAGGAACAAGCTGGGTATATCTCCTTGGACACCTGGGAACCCCTCTTAGAGTCAAGTCTCTTGCCAACCCCAAAATGGCTCCCTTAAGATACCTACTTCCCTGCTCCCATATCCACCCTTCCTCCATCCCAACCATCCCATTCCCCTAAGCTCTCCCCATCCTCCCTTTCTCCCTTCTCTCTCCCCATCTTCCCTTCCCCCCACCCCACCCCCACCCCCAAGCTCCCAATTTTTGCCTGGCAATCTTGTCTACTTCCAATATCCAGGAGAATAACTATATGTTTTTCTTTGGGTTCATCTTATTTAGCTTCTCTACGATCACGAATTATAGGCTCAATGTCCTTTATTTATGGCTAGAATCCACTTATGAGTAAGTACATAGAGACAGAGACCCACACTGGAGCACTGGACTGAGCTCCCAAGGTCCAAATGAGGAGCAGAAGGAGGGAGAACATGAGCAAGGAAGTCAGGACCACGAGGGGTGCGCCCACCCACTGAGACGGTGGGGCTGATCTAATGGGAGCTCACCAAGGCCAGCTGGACTGAGACTGATGGAGCATGTGATCAAACCAGACTCTCTGAATATGGCTGACAATGAGGGCTGACTGAGAAGCCAAGGACAATGGCACTGGGTTTTGATTCTACTGCGTGTACTGCCTTTGTGGGAGCTAGTCTCTTTGCATGTTCACCTTCCTAAACTTGGATGGAGTGGGGAGAACGTTGGACTCCCCACAGGGCAGGGAACCCTGACTGTTCTTTGGACTGGAGAGGAAGGGGGAGGGAAATGGGAGGAAGGGAGGAGGTGGAAATTTTTTAAAATAATTAAAAAAAATAAAAATAAAAAACTGAGAGGCATTCTTAAAGATCCTTTATTGAAGCTAGAATTGCTCTCTAGTTCTAGACCTCTGATTGAAACTGCTCCCTTCACATATGTCCGACTATTGAAAAGATTTGGGTTTTACAGTTCTTATTCATTCATTCAGTGTCTTCTGCAGTACATAGCAATCTCCCTGTGAGTTTCCATCAAGTCTCTTCCTTCCATTTGTTCTGCTACGTCTCCCCAACTTTATCATTTCACAAGAAGTGCCAGCATCTCATTCTTGATTACTTATTATACTCATATTTGCAATTATTCTTCTCCTTTTCTTTTCTTCTTCTTCTTCCCAGTCTATCTCCTTTGCTCTCTGCCCCACCAATTTCTTCACTTACTGGTTGATTAATTTATTGTCATTCAATAATTACTTATTCCCTACCTCATATGCCTGAATATATTATGCTTCATGATGAAAAAGAGGGACTGTCCTTATATTTTCCTATATTTTAAGACTAAAAGCATCAGTAATAAACATGTACAACTTAAACTTCTCTTATTTTTGTATATAATCTTGTAGAAAAGATAAGAATATATAGTTGCTATTCCAAATGATCTTTTTTCTGATAACTTTTGCAAAATTTATAATTAATAGGTTTTTAATAAAATTAATATATTGTTTTTTATAAACATCTTACTAATAATTATGCTAACTTTTGTTAGGTATGTGAGTTTATAAACATGTTTTTTTTTAAATCTTCACATAATGCTCATGTGAAAGCAAAGGTGCAAAGTTGTGTGTTTAAAGTCATTCATTCACCATAACAAGAATAGAAATTTATTTGATGTTTTATTTTAAATTTTACTTGTTTTAGTTCTGTGTTTACATCATTCTGTAAATGCATCGTATTTATATTTCAAATCTTCTCTTTTTCTCCCTTTCTCCTCCAACTCTGCCATGCCCCTCTGAAGTTCATGATTTCCACTTCTATAAATGTTATTAAAATCTCTCTCTCCCTTTCTCTTCCGAGCCCATCTAGTCTAATGTTTCTGTTCTGTAGGTGTGTTTATTACTGACAGTGTGGGATTGGTTAGCCTATCTACCAGGAGGATTGTTCCTGGAGGAGACTGATGCACCTTCTCTCAGGAGCCATTGACTGCCTATATAAGTTCTTCATCAGATAGCTAACACTTTTGAAGTTTCCCCTATTTTTTTTGGCATATCATATGGTGGTGTCATTATGGAAGTCTTTTTTAGAAATTCCATAGGTGCAGCTTCGCTATCTTGTAGAAGACACTATCTACCAGCAGGAATCCTAGTCTTATGGCTCTTTAAGTCTTCTCACCCTCTCCTTTGTGATATTTTCTAAGCTTTAGACGCAGGGTTTTCTTGTAGATGTAGCAAGTGGAGATAGTGACCCCACAGGCACTTAATCTCTGCATTTTGACCATTAGTGGTTCTCTTTTAGCAGCTTTTGTGTGCTGCAAAAAAATGCAGATGCTTTCTTGAGGGGTGAGAGTTGCATTATCTGCTGCATTATCTGTGATATAAAAGTAACTGTTTAGAATGCAGTTAAGACTGGTTTAGAAAAATGAGAATAGTAGTTTTTCTCTGGGTAGGGTCTGTGATCCTTCCACTAATTAGTAGTTGGATGGGTTTAAAATTTAAGGCTTTAGTTCCCGCCTATTGAGAACGCCTTAAGTCCAGTTACACAGCTGTTTGTTGCCTCTGTAAATAGTGTCAATATTCACCATTGGAACTGTCTTGCCAGGTTGGTCATTATTGTAGTTTATAGACTTTTGCTTTTCTGTCTAGATGGCTTCTATCACATCATACTATGCAATGGCAGCTTATTCTCAGGGAAGAGACTTCCAGGTCACTTCCTGTTTGATTCCTTTAAGACCTGAGTCCAAATTTATATAGTGTCTTCAGTATTAGGATCTTACCTCCAAGTTCATAGAGGTAATGGGCAATGCCAGTTGCCTAAGTTACATTGTGAATCTCCTGTCCCCACCTCCCAGTCTATCACAGTGACAATGCCAGTAGAGGACTCCTATCACTGGAACCAGGGTTCACTCCAGTTGCTCAGATATCGATGGTTTTTGTGGGGAGAACTATCAACCTATGCAGTATAATTCTGTTTAAACTACACATATATACACACACCACCACCACCACCATCAACACCACCCATGCCACCACCATGTGTATTTTAAAGTAAACTTATACAAATAGTTTTTTGTGTCAAATATCTACTCTGTTATGATTGTCTTTCCTTTCTCTCCTTAATTCTCTCTCCCCAGTTAGAGGGTCTCCTCAATTTTATCCTTGTCTTCCTTCATAGCATCCATGTTCTAATATCCTCTTGAGCTCTTTCTCTCATTCTACTTATCTAGCTTCTGAGGATATCGATATTCAGCTCTGGGGATTCTCTTCTAGAATTCACAAAGAAGAAAGAACAAATAGTGTTTCTCTTTTTGGGTCTGGGTCAACTTTTATGGTGTGTATTCTAGTAATCCATGAGCATGGGAAGTCATTCCTTTCTCTAGTGTCTTACATAATACTGATCTTCAGTATTTGAATTTTTCAATGTAGAAATCTTTTATTTCCTAGATTATATTTTTTCCTAGATTGATTTTTCTTTTGAATTGTGAAAGGAAAAATTTCCATGATCTCTTTCTCAGCATGTTTGTTTTTGGTGTATAGGAAGCCTACTAATTTTTGTAAGTTGATTTTGTATCCTCTAAATGTGTTGGGCATTTATAGCAGTTTTCTGAAATCTCTTATGAGTAATATAGTATTTGCAATAGGGGTTAATTTGACTTCCAGTTTTCCTGTTTGTGTCCCTTTAATTTCCTTTGTCTTGTCTTACTGCACTAGCTAGTACTTCTAATATTTTATTGAAAAAGGCTAGGTATAGTAGTCATCCCTGTTTTTGTGATTTTAATAGGATTGCTTCAGGTCTTACATTTAGTTTGATGCTGGCTATGGCTTTATAATCTATAGCCTTTATTCTGTTCCCTCCAGTCCAAGTCTTTCTAGATTTTTATCAGGACAACATATTGAATTTTATCAAAGACCTTCTCTGGATCTATTGAAATGATTGTGTCATTTTATCTTTTAAATCCATTTATATGGTTCATCATATTTATTCACTTAAATATGTTGAACCATCCCCATATTATTAGGATAAAGCAAACTTGATTGTGGTAGATAATCTTTTTTATATAAGCTTGTATTTAATTTGCAATATTTTATTGAAGATTTTTGTTCTGTGTTGACAGAAACAATGCCTTATAGTTTTCATTGTCATTGTGATTTTCCTGGTTTTGGCATTGTGATAATACTGGCATTGTAATGTAAGTTTGGGAGAACTCCTTCTTTTTCGTTTTTGGTAAAAAAAACATAAGTAATGGTTGTAGTTCTTTGAAATTCTCATAGAATTCTACTGTGAATTTGTCTGGATTTGTGTTTTTTTTGTTGTTGGAAGTCTTCTAATTACTCTTTCAATTTCTGTATTTCTTATAGGTTTCTTTAAGGTATTGATCTCCTGTTGATTTTGAAGAATCTGGAAATCCCTCTATTTTTGTTTGTCAGCTCAATAGAACATGTTATTAAATAGTAAATATTACCAAATACTTTAAAATCTGTTTTTCTTCTTTGTCCGCTATAAAGTTCCCCTGTTCATCTTTAATTTCATGAGTTTTATTAACAATTCTGGGTCAGGCTCAGCAATGGAGCACATGGATGTGGTCCTATCTGGGCCTGGACCAAGAGCACTCATGGATACAGCTCCTCTGTATTGCAGGAATAGTTTGAATGTACAGCTTGGAGTGAGAGTCTTAAGTCGGACTAGGAAACTTAGTTTCTTAAAAAACAAAACAAAAACTTTATAGACAGAATCATCATCAAAAAATTACAGTTTTTGATTTGATCTATGACAGACATGACTTTTGAATTATTGAGAACATATGACTATGTAATATAAAACTTTTATGAAATGGACTGATTTTATTTCATAGTATTTATTATTTAATTTTTATTGTGTGTATGTTTGGTATGTGTGGGATTACGTGTGCCACACCCTGGGCATAGAGATCAGGGGACAACTTTCTGTAATTGGTTCATTCTACCTCAGGAAATGCCTTTAGCAGGTGCACCATCTGCTCTGCCTTTTCCTGATTGTGGATCATTAAACATGTCTTTTTAGCAGGTGAGCCATCTTATTTCCATTTGCCTGATTTGGGGTTAGTAAACATGGCTTCTTTGCTATTTTTTTTTAAATTAAGGTGAGAATATGTATCTGTAGTTTCTGCCAACGAGCATTACACATTTTTTAATGTTACAGTATTTACTTAAGCATCCCAGTAAGGATCCTATTTACTTAAGATCCTATTTTATACTTCTTCTACATTGTTTATACAATGTATTTCAAGTATTTTACATTATATTATATCAATCATATATCACATGGCAGGCTTTCCCACTGTAGATAAAGATTACATAGTAAGATTGAAAACCTAGTGTTGAAATACTTTATAAAATCTTACCTGTTTAAAACCGAAGATAATATCATGTTGTAGAACATACTTTTATGTATTTAGTGTTTAATCATTGCACTTGAGACCATGATCTTGTGTTAGCATTAATATTAGACAGAACACTTCACTTTTTCTCTGCTTCTGTTCTCTTGTAAACATGACACCTACCTCTTGTGAAATGTCAAACTGGGAGACTCAGGCAGTTGTTGGGATTATACATTTCTGCCACAGTAAAATTAAAAATGTTCTAAAACCAAGTATTTACAAATACCATTGGGTCATGGAAGTAATAAAGGAAAACAGTTGTGGTATATCTGAAAGTAGCTACCCTAATATACAATCTCATAGAAAATATACTTTTCATAATATTTCCATGGTTATTGATTTCTAACATTACTTTAAAATACATTTTAACATTTTTATTTGTATCTTATCATGAAAATGTGTGTTTATTAACATCTTTTCACATTTCATAGGTTCAGTTCTTTTTCATGGCTAAGTAATTACCTACAATATATGAATATTGAATACTTTTAACAGTCAGTCAAACTTGGGGCAGGAGAGGTAGTTCATTTATTAAGAGCACTTGTTCTTGCAGAGGGCTTGGGTTCAAATTCTAGTCCCCACCTGTTGGTTCATAGTCATATGTAACTATAATCCAGTGCCTTCTAATCCTTACTGGATTCAGGCATGCATGTGGTCACTCAAATCACTCATACACATAAAATAAATACGCAAAAAAATTGAAATTAAAACAGTTACCCAAGCACATTTTTTTTTCTTTTTAACCTGTCATAACTGCAAAAAAATATATCACTGTGTTATTTTGGGGAAACAGTTACTATTTTAAAACAAGGTATCTTCTTGCTATGTATAAAATAATTTTACCATTTTCTTTTACTGTCCATTTTATGGAAATTCTGACTGTGTTTGTATGGAAACCATTTTGAAAGTAAAACTATCTCCCCTTTCTCATCCTGACCCTCAAACATAAGTATATCTGCACAGCCTTTGCTTGACTGTTAAGGCTTTTGCTAGTTCAGGAAATAAGTAAGCATTTCAGTAAGCGGGGAAAAGGGCTAACATGTCACAGCAGATTTGACCATTTTATCTTTCTGCATTGTCTAATAGACTATGGCTTTGACATCCTCCCGTCTCAGGCTCCCACATGTGCAGACTCTCTTCTGTGCCCTTCTAGAGATGCTGTTGTTTCTGTCTCTCCTAGTTGCAGTATTATTTTCTTTCAGTTCTTCTTCAGAGCTTCCCTGCCCATTTAATGACATCAGTACTTCTGTTATCTGTGATTTCTGGACCTGCATTTTCCTTCATCAGGGAATGGCTTCGGCCATCTGTCTGTAGTATTAATGTGGATGTTGTCTGCTTTACTTATTTTAGTGGCTAACCTCTGTTAGGATGAAACTGTTTTATTCTTACCTACTAATTTTATATGATCTATCTAAGTTGTTACATTTTGATTGAATTTCATACGTAAAATTAACAATATTTGATAAGCTAGGGTTTTCCTGCTTTCTTTGCTTTTCGGTCAGAAATACATACCTGAAAATCAGGTGTTCTGATTACCTTGGAGCCTTTCAACTTATTCTTGTGGTAGCTAGAGAAGAGAAGTTTTGAGGCTATATTTTAAAAGTTTAAACTATGAATTCTGTAAATTAAGGAGATTATCTTGAGTATAGTTTCTTTTTTATATATTGACATGAAGTCCATAATCATGATGATTCTTAAATTTTTATCATGTGATTGTATTAAGCAGTTAGCTATGTGTACATACGGACAGGTTTATTTGAAGAATGCCATAGTTATCCTAATCTGAAAGTTATTAAGCCATTAAACTGTACTACTGGCCATTTAACATGGGCTATTTACATGCAGAAAATTTCTCTAGAAAACCTAGATTTTCTGATGTTTTCTTTGGTTATTGAGCTCATCAATGTATCTGGAAGAGCAAACATGGTGTTCCCTGCCAATCATCGAAGTACACCAGAAAGATCCTAAGTTTGAGATACATGTAGAAATTGTGTATCAAAAACAAACCAACCTGCAATTCTCCCAAAATGAGAAAGAAGCTAATGATCTATATTAGTATAAATAATATTAATGATATTTATTAACTATCCACAAATTAAATTAATTTTTGATTCTATATATTCTTGAGGTTGTTTAATATGCACAAGAAAAACATTCGTTCTATTTCTTTTCATTTGCTACAGAAACTTAGTTCCCGAGAGCATAAGTGTCTACTATAATTGGCAGATCCAACCTCTGGCTTTTTAAAACTAAATTTCTTAGATTATGCCTGCTGCTTCTGGCACTATCATTCAACCAGTTAAAAATGTATTCCACTACTCTATAGGAAGCTTTTCCTTTAGGTAGACTATCAAAGATTAATTCTAATACTTACTATTTTTTTTTTAATATGGCACATTGTCTCACTTCTACAGGATAGAAACCTACAAACCTTTTACCTTGGATGAAAGACTTGATTTGGCAATCTACGTTAACAATCCTATCTGGCCTGTCAGTGTTTGCTACACCAAGTTCATTACAACTTTATGTAAGTAATTCCCTGTTAGAATAAATATGTAAGCATTTGGAAAGAACAAGTGTGGGAAATCAGTATGAAAATAACAAACAAGCCACAAACAAGGCACAGTGTTGCAGTCAGTTGGCATAGGGTGTTACTCACCAGGAGTGACCTGACCAAGGTTCTGAAGGTCCTGAGCTAGCGATGTAGTTCAGGTTGCCAAAGGTCTGATTCCAAAAACAGAGATGTCCCAGCTGCCTCATAATCCCAGAATGTTAAAGGTCGGCTGAATCCTCTTAAAGTATTGGAATCTAGCGAAGCATAAATTATCACTGAATAAACTTTTGGTGATTGCTGATTAATGAGCACCTTTTAAAGGGTAGCAGGATATGCTTAATCACTTAAGCAGGATAAAGATTGTTGTTTTGGTCAGGCGATGGTGGCTCAGGCTTTTAATCCCAGCTCTCAGGAGGCTGAGGCAGGCAGATCTCCTAGTTCCAGGCCAACCTGGTCTACAGAGCTAGCCCCAAAAGAGGCTCCAAAGCTACACAGAGAAACCCTGTCTTTGTAAACAAACAGAAATGTTGTTTGTCTTAAAAGTGTGTATTTTCAAGTTCCTAAAAGAATATAGAGAATATTGAGATACCATTTCTAAAAGTACTCCAAGTTTTTCCTTATCATAAACTATTTTCTTGTTATTCTGCGCTAGATTTTGAATGATATACAAAACAAAAATCTAGTTTTCTGGGAGACGATGTATAGCTGCCACTTCATAGTTTATATTACTCGTTACCATGTGTAATTCTATTAATATTCATGTAATCTGTGTGTAAGTAAAAATATCCTTTTTATTTACATAGTATTAATTTAAGTCTTTCCCGTTTAGATAATGAAACTAGTTCTTTTTTTAAATAAAGGTTACTACCTTTAATTAATTTAACATTTATATAGTCTTTTTAGAGTATATATTACATATCAATATAAATTACTTGAATATAAATTATATATTATAAAATACTTATGTGGAGGCCCATAAATGTGAGCCTTGTTCAAAGGTCAGAGAGTTGAAACTTCTGTTCCTTCAAGGTTATTGTTCCTTTCTACCTCAAATAAATATTCTACCTAGATTTAGACCAGGTTTTTGTAAACAGGTGTGGCTAGTATCCAGTCCTTGTATTTCAGGAAAGAGAAGTAGATTTTTTTTTTTTTTAACCCCAAACAAAAGTCTTAGAATTCAGCTAAGTTCACACTCCCTTAGGGAGATAACAATGGATTCCACCCAGGGAGTGGTTTGACTACAGAATGTTTTGGTCTAGGGGTGTGAGCATTACTGGTCTTATTCTAGCAATAGAATGTTTAAGAATGTAGCCTGCAGCCTTCAATTGGTCTGTTCACTTCCTCGTATCATGTTAATGCTTTTGTTTTTTATCCTTCTCCTACCTTTTGGGATCAGTGTGTTTACTGTAAGCAAATGAAAATTTAACACAGGAGATTTCAGTTCTCACTGGAGCTCCCTCCAGTCCCGTCCTATGTTTTCTGTGTGGTTATTTTCACTCGTGTCCTCGTGCCCTTCACTACTCCTCCAATCCCCGTGCCCCTACCCTAGTAAGTGGTATTTTTGTCGAAACTGGTCTCTGACTCACATATATGCACATACCGCTTTTTAAATTATGTCTGTAAGTTAGTTTTGATAGACGCTGTTCTTAGCGTCATTAGCAGATTTGGAAAAAGCACTTTTTTTGTGAATAAGTTGTGTCAGATGTGCAGCGTTTGAATGCTAAATGTACTTGAGATTTGCTGGATTACAAATCCATCTGAAGCTATTTTATATTTCAAGAGGGAAAAATTGAGATTCCTTTTTCTTAAAAGAGAATAGAAAAGAAAAAAAATCTAATGAAAATACTGTTACAAGTTAAAAAAGCACTATTATCAATTTTTAATTACCCATGGTCAGATCAATTAGCCTGGTATAATCAGTTTAACATTTATACTTTTTCCATTTTCATTAATAGGCTTTTGAAACTTTAAAAGTAAATTACAGAAGAACTGATAAGGGAAAGGAAATGACACGGAAAAAAGCTTCAGATTTCAATTTTCTTTCTTTTTTTTGGTTTTACAGAAGTCACTTTAATTAGCACTACAAGCTTTGGATGCCACAGTTCATAACATTTAAAAATGGACATTATATAACCTCTGATGGAATGTTAATTACTTAAATTTGAAAGTAATTATGATAAACATGCATTGGAATGCCACGCTTAACCATATAAATATGTACAGTTGTTGTGGATTAATCAAAAATTATGTTTTAAAGAATTGAAATTTTTAATGACCCCAATTTAGTCATTGTATGCTGTCTATATCTATTAAGATATAATAATATATTCTATAAATGTTCATAACTTTTATAATAAATCATAGCATTTCTTCTGTTTCTAACAAAGTGAAAGAAAGAAAAAATAGTAAAAGTCCATTTTTAGCTCTTCTTCCTTTAAAGAAAATTCCCTGACACTGGAAAAGAAGGGGAGTATTAAGTATAGCCCATTTGCTTGCTTATTCATTGGGTTTTTTCAGTTTTCTCTTTGTTTGTCTTTTATTTTTGAGGTTATATTTACATCATTTCCCTTTCTTCCCTCTAAATCTTCCCTATACCCCTTGTTGGTTTCCAAAATTCATGGCCTCCTTTTTATCATTAATTGTTGTTATACAATAGATGTATATCTATATATACATATGTAATCCTAAATAGAACCTGCTTGGTCTGTATGCTGTTACTTATATGAATGTTTGAAGAACTGACCATTTGGCGTTAAATGACCAATTGATGTGCTCTTGCCTGTGAAAACTGTTTCTTCTGTTCTCAGCACTCTGTGGTTGCTGTAGTTCTTTATGTAGGCTTGAGGTCTCATGGTCTTCCCCTGTCCACTCTGGCATGTCTATTGTTACCCTTGTTCAGCTCGTGTTTAGGGAGTCATGCTGCTGACTCTTGATGGGCATGATTTCTGAAGTTACCAAGAAACACAATGACACAACATACTCCCTGATCCTCTGTATCTTAAGTCTTTTCAAGTGCTCCTCAGCAATGTTCCTTGAATCTTAAGTATAGGAGTTGTTTTGTAGATGTATCATTTGGTCATGGGATCCACAACTTTACATTTTGATTGGTGTGGTTTTCTGTGTAGGCGGGGTTTTTTGTTCCACCAACACAATCCCAAATAACCACACAGAGACTTAATATTAATTATAAATGCTTCACCTATAGCTTAGGCTTGTTACTAAGTAGCTCTTACAAGTTAAATTAACCCATTTTTCTTAACTACACCTGGCCACATAGCAGGAACTTTTATCAGCATGGCATGATCATCTTTTTTCTGCATCCCCTGGCATCTCCACCCTCATCTCCCCACACTCTCATTTGGTCTCAAAGCCCTGAATAACCTTTTCCTGCCTAACTATTGGCCAGTTAACTTGTTATTAACCAATTAGAATAACATATTCACAGTATACAAAAAGATTGTTCCACAGCATTTCAGCACTGGTCTCTGTCTGTTGCAAAGAGAAGTTTCTCTGATGAGGAGTGAGGCTGTATTTACCTGTACTTATAAGGACAGACATTTTTCATGTACTTAAGGATTATGCTGGTTTACTAAAGTGGTGGTTATAGGATCTCCTCCAAGAAGCTTACATGGAATCTTCTGATACCATGAAGGTACCATGGAAGATGGTGCTCAGACAGGAGGCACTCAATTTCAGCCAAGGGGCCTCTAAAATTCATGCTGTCTTAGGGTCTTACCCTGGTGGTCAACCTAGAGCCATAACAATACTCTGTAATTTATGGGGAGTCTTTCACAGATCTGGAATAAAAAGGGGCTGCTCATGTATGGTGTTGAGGTTTTTATTAGGTTGTCTGTGACTGTTAGAGGGAGCATTGTCAGATCATATGAGAAAATTTCATGTAAACTATATATAAATTTACAGGTATTATAGGTTCCCCCCTTAGGTAAATAGTTAATGACATGATTTCTTAGGACTTTTTCAAAGACCCTTACTGTTACTATATCCTCTCTGTCCTTTATTTCCCTCCCACCTCAATTATTAGAGCCCCTCCTCACTTTTCCCATTATACTCATCAGATCACTTGTACACTGATATTCCCACTTTTATTGCTCCTCCATTTCCTGCCCCGGCAATTGTCCCTTCCTGGTTTTTATACTTACTCCACAGTGTGTACTCACATATGAAGATTTTTAGCTAGGAGATTCAGCTGAAGGAGAACATGCCACCTCTGTCTTTCTGGGTTGCATTTACCTCACTCAATGTGATCTTTTCTAGTTCCTTCCATATATCTATTAATGTTCCTGATCCATTCATTGGTTGAAGGTCATTTAGATTATTTTCATTCCCTCACCATTGTGAGTAGAGCCCCAGGGAAAATGGCTAAGCAAATATCTGTGGAATGAGGTGCTGAGTCCTTTGAATATATGCCAAGCAATGGTATAGCTAAGCATTATGATAGATTTATTTTCAGCTTTTACAGAATTCTTCACATTGATTCCCATAGTAACTACATCAGTTTACAATCTCACCAACAGTGACTGAGGGTTTCCTTTCCCCTATCTCTCCAGCATTTGTTGCTTGGTTGGTTGATTATCTGCCATTCTGAATGGGACAAGATGAAATTTCAATATTGCTTTGATTTGCATTTCCCTGAGTATTAGAGATAATAAACTACTTTGTAAGAAGTATTTCTTAGCAGTTTTCTGTTCAGGTCATCACCCTATTGTTTGAATCGGTCATATATTTTTCTTTTGAGATCTTTATATATTCTGGAACTTAATCCTCTATCAGATGTATGGTTGGCAAAGGTTCTCTCCCATTCTGTGGTCTTTCTTTTTACTTTGTTTCTTTAGTTGTGCAAAGCTTTTACTTTTCTGATGTTCCATATGTCAAATGTTAATTAATTCTTGAGCGAATGGAGTTCTGTTGAGAAAATTGTACACCTATATCATGTTGGGTGCTGCGTGTATTTTATTTTAGAAATGTCAGTGTTTCCAATTTCACATTTTGAGATTTGATCCATTTGGAGTTAGTTTTTGTGCAAGGTGATAGATATGAGTCCAGTTTCATTTTTCTGCTTGTGGACATCCAGTTTCACCTGCTCCATTTGCTGAAGATGTGTTCTTTTCTCCAGTATTTGTTTTTTGGTGTCTTTGTCAAATAATAAAGTACGAAGATTCATGTTTGAGTCTTCTGTTTTGTTCCATGAATCTGCGTGTTTGTTTTTGTACCAATTGTATTTGGCTCTTAATATCTTAATATCTGAAATGGTAATCTCTCCAGCATTATTTTGTTGGTGGTGGTCAGTAATGTTTTGGTTGATTTAACTTCTTTTGCAATTCCGTATAAATATTAGGATAACTTTTTTATTTCTGTGAGGAATTTGATGGGGATTTTGATTGGGATTTTGATTGGGATTGCATTATATCTGTAAATAACTTTAGGAAAAATGACTATTTTAGAATATTAATTCTCTAAATCAATGAGAATGGGATATCTTTCCATTTTCTACTGTCTTTTCCTTTTTCTTCAGAAGTCTAATGTTTTCTTTGTAAAGATCTATCAATTCCTTGTTTAGGTTTATTTCTTGATTTTTTTTTAACGTAGAGAAATATCCATTGATATTACTGACAGTTGGAAAGTCAGTAGTTTTTGAGCAAATCGAGAATAAAAATTAGTCTAAATTGTTTGTATAGTATGTTGACATTGCTTACTTGATTCCAGTATTTGGATAAGAGGAGAACACTATAAGAGTGATCCAGAGACTTCTAAGTTTAAAAGATGAAAATGATTTTTGAAGAAATTACCTGATAGATGACAGCAAGGAGAATAGGGAGATAGTAGCCTAAAAAACTAACAAGAGAAAACAACAACAACAAAGTTTTGTACTCCATGACAGACTTTTTTTTCTTAAGACCAATCAAAGTAGTTACAGTTATTAGTGAGAGAGCCCCATAAATCAAAGTGTTCTTCTCATTATTCAATTGCACATAATTCATCTGAATAAGTAAGTTCTCATCTGTCGATAGCCCTTAAAAAGGAGAAAATTATTTATACTCTAGTTATTTGTTAACATGAAATCAGTGTTTAATATTATGCAGTATTAAAGACTGAAAGTAAAAACTTAGTTGGAGATAGTAATATTGGAGTATTTGGTCAGATGTTCCTGTTTTTCCCAAAAGAAATTATGATCAGTGTTATGGAGGAAACCCTTGCCAGTTCATTTGTGAGCCCATGCATTCTTGAAACAGACCAGTCATATGATTTTAAGAATACGGGTTACGGGTTACTTACCATAACTGATTTATATAAATCATGCGACTTGTGTCCTCTGTGAGTCATGAGGGCCTAAAGACTAAAAAAGTGGGGAAAACAAACCCTGGAGAACTATGTCTATTTTTATGACTAGAAATTAATTCATCAGCTCTGATGGGGTTGGTGTATTTTAGGTGATCTGAACTAGGAAAAATTTGATTAGGTGGGCGGTAATATCAGTACTTATTTTCAGCACTGTTTATCTAATCTTACTATTTTTCGGTATTTTCTAGCCCCAGTGTTTCAGCTTTTACCTCCAGTCTGTGTATCTTGCAGCAGAGGAGAGAAAATAAATTTGTTCACACAGCTAACCGTTTGTCTAACTGACATCCACTAATCACTGTTTAGTACTGGTTATACCAAGGTTAGGTTCATTACCTGAAGGAGTTTTACAACTTAATAGGCCAGACAAATATTTAAAAAATAAAATTTGACAGTAAACTAAATAAAACATAATAGAACTTTCCACTCCCTTCCTTGTCAATGAATGTGACATTTGTAATGTATCCAAAAACATTTCAACAGAGTAGAGTTGTTGCCCATGTGAAATTTGAGTGTACAGGGAGAAGGACGAGTGTCTCCTGCTGAGTGATGCTTCCAGCAAAGGGTGCTTTACCTTTACGTTGATGGAAGGGCTGGGAGCATGAGACCAGTTCTAGCCCTGTTAACCCAGGCTGTTCTTGAATTCCATGTTTCTCTTGCATCAGTATCTATGTCCTGGGGTTACAGGCATGCACCATCTTACACATTACTACATAATGTTCTTAAAACAAGAGAAAACAAAGAGCCAAGTATTAGCTAAAATTAAATCATCTTTTAGCCTCACCTTTCTTCTCTATTTTTATTATTATAAAAATGCTCAGATTTTCCAGCTCTAAGTATCTACATATAGACCTAAGATATTTTTTTAATATAAAGGTACTCTTATTTTTTTTCTTTCTTTTTTTTCTTTTTTTTTCAAAGTTTATTAAATTATGAAAGTTTCCATTTCCGCCCCTCCTCCCAACACCCTCCCACTCCCCCCCCCCCTCCTCCTCCCTCTCCATCCCTAAGAGCAGTCAGGGATTCCAGCCCTGTGGGAAGTTCAAGTTCCTCCCCCCTCCCTCCAGGTCCAGGAAGGTGAGTATCCAAACAGACTGGATCCCAAAAATCCAGTATATGCAGAGGAAACAAGTCCCAGTGTCATTGTCAGTGGCTTTTCAGAAAGGCTCCGGGCCAGCCACATTCAGAGAATCCGGCCACATTCAGAAAATCTGGTTGAATCACATGCTCGTTCAGTCCCAGTACAACTGGCCTTGGTGAACTCTCATTAAATCAGTCCCCTTGTATCAGTGGGTGATCGCACCCCTCGCAGTCCTGAGTTTTTTTTATGTTCTTCCTCCTTCTGCCCCTCATTTGGACCATGGGGGGCTCAGTCCGGTGCTCCAATGTGGGCCTGGCTTGTGAAGTTTAAGAGGGAAACAAATATTCTATAGGTCCTTTATGTGAGGAGTTTGTGTGGTGTCTGGACAGCTGCAACTGAAAAACTGGCTCTGTTATCAAAAGACCTGAACCACCAAAGTAAAGCCTCTGCTTTGCTGTGACGATGGATGCTGGTCAGCTGGGACTGAGGAATTGTATGTGATTAAGACGAGAGCAGCATCATTGAGGTGAAGTCTTCTGGGAAACATGTCCTCAAGGTCAGCACACAGAAACAGTGTTCCTGGAGCAGCCAAAGTTGATAGTCAAAGAGTCACCCACGTCATACTGGGTTTGAAGGCATGGAAGTGTTGTAGAGAGCAGCTGAGGTTTGGCACCGTGTGGCAGAGCAGGAGGCTGCCCAGGAGAGGCTACTGATGAAAGTGGAACCCAGTTGCAGTGGAAAACCCCAATATGTTGGAGATTTCCCACCATGGGATGAATGCCAAGGGCAGCAGCAGGTGTAGAATGGAGCTGGTCTGATCCAAGGAGATGATTCTGTGTGTGCAGAGCCTGAGGGCAGAGCAGAATAGTGACCCAAGCCCTTTGGAGGAGCCTAGATTATTAGTGGATCCCAGACATTGCACTCAGGTTGTTTGTTTGTTTGTTTGTTTTTAGTTTGAGCTGGGTTTGGTTTTGCTTTGTTCAGATTGTGACCATGATCTGATTTTTCCTTGAAGTAAGAAGTATTTAACTTTTTTTTTTATTTGTAGGAGCCCACAATTGAGAGACATTGGATTTTAAAAGAAACTGGATTTTTTTTTTGAAAGAGACTGAATTTATTAGTACCTGAATTTTCAAAAATTGTAGGACTTTATAAGTTTGGAAATGTTGTATATTGTAATGTCAACATTAATGTATGATCCTGGGATGGACAAGAAAGGAAGGATTGTGACTTAGCAGTGAGGTATGTGTGTGTCACGTTGACATAGGGTTATTTGTGCTGTTTAGTTGTGTCTCAGCTTGACACAGGTTAGCAGAATCTGAGAGTAGAACCCCCATTGAGTAAATGCCTCCATAGGATGGGACAGTAAGCATGTCTATAGAGTATTTTCATAATTAGTGATTAATGTGGGAGGGCCCAGATCATTGTGGGTGGGACCATCCCTGGACTGGTGCTCTGTGTTCTTTAAAAGTACAGACTGATGCTCTTGAAACCTTTTTCTTCCTATAGAACTGCTTTGTCCAGCCTTAATATGAGAGAATGTGTCTAATCTTAACTGCAACTTGATGTGCCATGCTTTGTTGATATGCCTGGGAGGCCAGTTCTTTTCTGAAGGATAACTGAGGTTGAGTGGGAGGATGAGTGAATGGAGAAAAGTGGGGGAGTTGGGAATAGGGGGAAGGAAAAACTGCGGTAGTGATGTAATGTATGACAGAAGTCTCCCCTGTTATTTGGGGAAAGAAAAACTGTGGTAGTGATGCAATGTTTGACAGAAGTCTCTCCTGTTATTCGGTGACTTTATTTGAGTCCTTTCATATATTTACTTATATTTACATATTTTAGAAAACTTCTGCTGTAATAGTTTTCTTTATTGTTTGTCTCTCTCCCGTATTGTGTTAGTTCTCTGTTTCATCTTTTACCTTCTCTCTCTTTCTCCTTCCTATTTAATCCTTCTTATTTCCCTTAATCTTCCCAAAATACTGTATACTATTTTCCCTTGGAGATCCCTTCCTCCTTTACTAGGTATCTAAGCTCTGTGGTCATATACATTGAAAACTTAAAATCTAACAACCATATTAGAAAGAAACATGCAATACTTGTCTTATTGGTCAGGATTACCTCACTCATTCTAATTATTTCTAGCTGTATTCTTTTATCTGTGAAATTTTGTGAAATCTGTGTAATCCTGTTTTTTCTAATTCTGAATATTTTTCTTTTGTGTAAATATACCATATTTTCATTATCCATTCATCAGTTGGTGGATATCTAAGATGATCACAGTTTCTGGCTGTTATGAATAGAGTAGCATTGAACATGGATAAGCTAGTATCTCTGTAATAGGATATTGAATCATTTGAATATATACCCGAGAGTAGTTGATTTTTTTTTAAAAAAAAAAAGGTAGATCCTGTTTTCTAATCCAATCTGTTAATCTGTTTTATTGGAGAATTGAAATCATCAATATTGAGAGTTATTAATGTGCAGTGTTTACTGATTTTTATTATTTTGTTCTGTGGTTATTTTCCACCTCTTTTGATTTACTGTTTCTGGATTATATTTTCCATGTATCATCTTCAGTGTAGTTAAACTACTTTATAGGAAACTAGTTTTCCTTCCAGCACCTTCTATTAAAACTGGATTGGTGTGCATGAATTACTTAGATTTGGTTTTATAGTGCAATATTTTTCCTTCACCATTTGTTATGATTGATAGTTTTACTGGTTATATTAGTCTGGACTGGAATTTGTGGTCTCAGAGTGTGGGTGTAGACATCCATCATCTAGGCCCTACTTGCTTTCAGAGGCTCCATTGGAAAGCCTGGTATTATAGTCTAATGGATCTACCTTTATATGTTACTTGGTCTTCTCCTTGTGGCTTTGTTTTTGTTTTTCTAATATGTTGTTTTTATTTTCTCACCATTTTTTTGTTCTCCATTCACTTCTTTTTCCTTACTAGGTTTGTCATTTCCTGATGCCCGTTGGCTTCCTTTTTTTCTAGCATGGTACTTAAGGGCTCTATTTTTAGGTGATCACTCTAAAAATGTCACTATGTTTATTATTCAATTATTTGCATACCTTTATTACCTAGCAAGCAAAACAACAGTCATAGAACAAAATTTTCTTAATTTGTACTTTATATTTTGTTTCTTTATGTCACATTTATAATTATTTTGTAATGTTAATAATGTTGGTTTTATTTTTAAATATATATCCATGTTTTTCTTTATCAGTTGTCTAATATTTCAGATCTGTTGTTTTCCATTTGGCTGAAAGTATATCAGTGAGTAGATTCTTTATTCTTTTGTTTTACCTTTTTTGTAGTAACTTTTTTTAAAAAATATCTATTTATTTATTTATTATGTATACAATATTCTATCCACATGTATGTCTGCAGGCGAGAAGAGGGCACCAGACTTCATTACAGATGGTTGTGAGCCACCATGTGGTTGCCGGGAATTGAACTCAGGAACTTTGGAACACCAGGCAATGCTCTTAACCACTGAGCCATCTCTCCAGCCCCTGTAGTAACTTTTTCTGTGCTTAAAATTATAGAGTGAGTGAATCTCTGTAATGCACTGAAAAAAATTATTTCATTGTCTATTTTTTTCAAGAATTCATATATTCATGTCAGTTCCCTGAGTCCTTTCTTTCTCATTTGTTCAAATTTTAAAATGTGCTTTTTATATTTTTGAAAATTTTATTTCTAAGTGTGCTGTATTTGTATCATTTGCACCCTTCCCTCCCCTTCTTGCCTTTTCTGTGTTCCCTCTACTTGCCTCTCAGATTCTTAACCTCTTCTGTAACTATTGTTCTAAATTTCATATATATGTGTGTTTGTACACATACATATTTATTCACAGATATACATGCACAGCCTACTGAATAGATTTAATGTAGTATATATGAACACATGGTTAAGACTGAAAACTCTAGAACAGGGGCTTGCCCATGAAGAAAACTGATTCCTCTTCCTTCAGTAGTCCTTACTGCCTATAATCTAGTATTGGGTCCTCTGATATTATCCCCTGTCAGTGTTGGCAGAACAACTGTGTGATCCTATTCAGGCAACCATGTTGTTGAGAGTTCAGGGGTGCAACATCCCTCTTGTGTTTTTAAGATACTATCTTTTAGCTGTGATCTTTCTCTTCAGGCTCAGAGTATCTTTGTCCACTGTTCCATAGTAATTCAGTTCCTTACCTGAGGGCTCTTTTATACATGTCTTATTGAGTCTGGGCACCCTAGGTTCGCTAAATTGTGACCAACTCTGAACCTCTGTAACCAAGTCTGACTGCAGTTTTTTCTCCCTCCACTCCTCTCAGTGTCTCTCCCTATCTTTTCCCTCTCCTCCCAGATCAACGCCTCCTCCTCCTGTTTCCCTTTTCCTCCCATTCCCGCCCCCCAAAAAAAGAGCAGGCCTCCCATGAATATTCACCTAGCATGGCTAAGAAGAGAAGATACAGTAAGAAGAGGAACAACCCTCATATCATGGCTGGATGTGACAACCCAGTGTGAGGGAAAGGGTCCCAAGTGTGGGCCAAAGAGTAATAGACTGGTCCTAATCCCATTATTGGGAGTGCCACAAGAACACCAGGCTGCAAACCATAAGGTGTAATCAGAGACCTAGCTCAGACCCATATAGGGTTCACGTTTGTCGCTTCAATCCACGAGCCCCTATGAGCCCTGCTTAGTTGATTCTCTGCCCTGTTCTCATGGTGTCCTCGACCCCTCTGGCTCCTACAATTCTCCCTCCCGCTCTTGTAAAGGATCCCCCTTCTCTGCCCAGTGTTTGGCTATGGGTCTCTGCATTCGTTCTGTTCAGTTGCTGGATCATACTTCTCTGATGACAGTTTGGCTAGGTACTGCTCTAAGAATATAGCAAAGTGTCATGAGGAATCAGGTTCTGAAATAATGTTTACACTTGCTTAGTATTATCCCTCTCTTCTCCCTCTGTATCATCCCTTTCTCCATTGAGTCCCTCACTGCATCCTACCCTAATTTCCTTCCTAGCACCTCTGCCCCGTGAGCCCTCTCTCTAGAGCTCCTTCCCCTTCACCTAGTGGTCCTTTTCTACTATCCTGGCTGCAAGGCTTATGCTTAAGTGTTGTAAGCGTGTGCTGTTTAAGAAAATGGCCTCATAGACCACACATTTGAATGCTTGGTCCCTAGTTTGTGGAACTGTATGGGGAAGATTAGAAGGTCTGGTTTTGTTTTGTTTTGTGTTTCCCTTTTTGCGTTTTGTTTTATTTTCGAGAAGACATGTCACTGGGGGCAAACGTTGCGGTTTCAAAAGCCCATGCCAGTGCCAGTTAGTGCTCTCTTTCTCTCTATGTCTCTCTTTCTATCTCCTTCTTGCAGATCAATATGTAAGCTCCCAACTACTGCTCCAGCACTGTACCTCCCTACCTGCTGCCATGCTCCCTGCAATGGAGGTCATGAACAATAACTCTGAAACTGTAAGCCCCAAATAAACTATTTATGTATTGCCTTGGTCATGGTGTCTTATCACAACAATAGAAAAGTAACTTAAGACAACAATCTATACAGTGAAACCTAAACTTTATATATAGGATTTACACATAATGGAGAATATAACATTTGTCCATTTATGGAGCCATAGGTTATTTCATATTGTATAGTATTTAATCAATCTACACATTTTTCTACAAAATTTCATGATCTAGTATGATTCCTTTTCCTTTTTTTTTTTTTTTTTGTGAATTGAGCAGCAGTAAACTTGACCAGGCAGGTGTCTTTGTAACAGGATGTCATGTTCTTTGGACATATGCCAAGAAATAGAATAACTATGACATGTGGTAGATGTCTTTTTAACTCTTGAAAGAATCTCCAAACTGAAATCTATAGTGATCACACATACCGGTTTGCATTCCCTCCACCAGTGAATACTAATTTTCACTTTTAAGATTTTGTCTTTACTTTCATTTCTCCATAGTTTCTTTATAGGAACATATAGTAGAGACATTTTATTTATTATGCCTTACGATCCGTTGAGATTCTTGAACTTTGAACTCAAGGTATTTTTCAGTAGATATGAAGATGCTGTTGTCTGCATTCTTCTCAGCTCCTGGAATTTTCATTCAGGCATATGCAAGGTTTCTTCATATTGTTTATCATGCTCTTTAGTTCAAAAAGAACTTTTTTGGTGTTACTTTTCATGTCTCCATTGTGATTTTCTTACTGTAATGTAGTAGCTATCTCATGCCATTCACTGTTTTTTTTTTCTTTTGCTGTAAGATTTTTTTTTTTAGAATGCTTATTTTCTTGTTAGAGATCATAGTTAGCCCTATTGTTGTATTATATTGTTTATCTTATATTGTATGTACAGAATATGATAATTTTAGTATTAACATCTCTGGAGAATTTTTTGTCACATTTTGTTATTGTACATAGTGTTCTATATTTTACCAAAATTTTTTCTATGTTGGGTTAACCATTTTTCTGTAAACTTTGTATTTGAAAATATTTTGATACTTGTAATTAAAGTGGAATTTTAAAAGGAATGTTTGCATTTCAAATGCTCAAGAACACATAATATTATCATTAAAATTCTATTAATATACTACCACTTTAAATTCTTGGCCTGTGACTTTACAGCCTGAAAAAGTATAGTTAAGGGATTCAGACCTTAGATTTCAGTGAGAGCAACTGGGACTCTAACTTCTTGAAAAATGTTTTTCTTACCTATCCAAGGCCACAGTTTTACAGTAAATTTTCCCTGTATTTGCTGTAGGGAAAGAGCCAGGCCAGGAGCAGGGAAACTGCTAAGGAGCATGGCACAGTGCTCAGTCTGTAGACTTTTACTGTTAGAAGTTACGTCTTGAGTCAACTAATGTTGAGCAGATTACTTGATCTCTTAGGTGAATATTGCAATAGTGCTATTTAAAAATAGGTTGTCGTGATTAAGTAGTATCTTTGAAGCACATAGAACACAGTAAACATCGTAATTGTTAAGTATCAGCAGCATCACATCATTCAGTGAGCTTCTATTGCATTAAGTGGGCAGTGCTTTCTGGGCGCACCACTGTAGATGGTCTACTTTTAGAGAATGTGCCTTTATACTTTTGGAAGAAACCAAACTCAATTCTCTACTTCAACTAATTTAACAAATATTTTCATTTTGTTCAGTTTATAAAAACAAAAGCCTTAAGGTTTTTGACTTACTATCCAGTATTTCAGTCTTCAGTGACCTAATTCAGTATTCCTAACTTCTTGGTGGCTCATGGGTAAATTTAAGAGAGAACTTTTTTTTTATACTTTATCTGATAATCTTAAGTTATACTCAGGTTATACAAAAAATAAACACATTATTGCAGAAAAAAAGGCTAAATCCCAAATTGATTCTGAAATAGTGCCTGAATAGATAGACAGCAAACACAAATATGTCTTTCCTAAAGATAGCTGTCATAGGCAAAGCATATTAAGTTTGGTTGTAATGCTAATACATTTTTCTAGAAAACGTTTATTTAGCATGTATTCTTTTTTCTTTTTTGTAACAATAACTGATTTTTTTCTCCTTACTACAAATCTGTTCACATTTTATTTTTTTTGACAAAGTAAAGCATAATAAGATAAAACAAAACTGACACATCTAATTTACACAAGGTAAACAACAGAAGAAAAAGAGCCCCAGGAGAAGGCACAAGAATCAGACCTCCCTAGCTCACACATTCAGGTGTTCCATAAAAGTACTAAGCTGGCAGCTATAATGTATGGAGAAGACCTGCTGTGCTCCCATGCAGGCTCTGTGCTAGCTGTTTCTGTCTGTGAGTTCCTATGGCTTTGTTCGGCTGTTTCAGAGGTCCTTATACTTCTGGTGTCCTCTGTCCGTTCTGGCTCCAACACTCCTACCTCCTCGTTCTCAGTTCCCTAACCTCTGAGGGGAAGAAATTGATGGAGACAGCACATTCACAGCTGTGTGTTTCAAAGTCTGTCTTTCTCTCTGCATAATGTCTGGCTGTATTTGTTGTCACCTGCTGCAGGGAATCCTCTCTGATGTTGGCTGAATAAGGCACCAATCTGTATCTATTAATATAACAAACCATCATTAGGCATCATTTTATTGTGACTTTTTTTGAGACTAATAGTATTTCTTTTTTTATTAATTTATAAATAATACCAATCAAAATTTCCACCAGACTAATAGTTTTTTGGTTTGACCTAGGTCCCTGATCGACGTAGTTTCTGGTTCTTGGTCACAAGCAGTGTTGGTTATGGCTTCCATCTAATTGAGTGGGCCTTAAGTGAAGTCAGATATTAGTTGGTTACTACAACAAACTTTGGGCCACTCTGGAATTAGCATATCTCGCAGGCAGAATATCGTTGTTGATCCAATGGTTTATGGCTGGACTGGTGTTTACATTTCTCTTTTGGTAGCATGCACAGTACCTTCCTGTACCAAAGACATTGGGACTTTGAGGTAAAGGTTCTATGTAGATACCAGCTGTACCTCTCTGTGTTGTGTGAGTTGTGTGGATGTTGTCTACAGCAGTGGGGCCTTGCTCTCAGTTTGTGGAGTGCAACCCATTGTCTTGCCAAGAGCCTGGGTTGTTTTGGGGATTTGCATAGGCCTACTTTGACCAACAATCCACTGGATGAAACCCAGTCCTGATACTGGAAGCTTGCTTTGGTAATGAGACATGGCCAGCTCTGAGACTCATCTCCTTCCACGGTATTTGGAAACATCATTAGGATTGCCTACATTTATTTAGTACATTATTTAGTATCGTTCCACTGCACTAGGTTACCCTATGCCCCAATGCCCCCTCAATTCTAACTACCTTTCCCTGTATCCTGTTGAATCCTTCCTCAACCCCATCTCCCCTACACATCTACACATCTCCTTTGATCTTCGTATCCCCCATCTCACCCAACCCCATACCCAGTCTACCCATGATATCTATTCAATTCCCCATCACACAGAGATCTTTGTATTCCCCCAGTCTCTTCCTTTATCCCTCACTTCCTTGAGTCCACATATTGTAGCTTTATTATTTATTTAATGTCTAATGTTCACATACAATTAATACGTACTATATTTATGTTTCTTGGTCTGGTTTACCTCACTGAGAATGATTTTTTCATCAATTTGCATGCAAATTTTATGATGTTATTATTATTTTTTTGCAGCTGAGTAATACTCCATTGTGTAAATGTATTTTCTAGGTGGTTTCCTATTCCTGGCTATTATGAATAAAGAACATGGTTGAGCAAGTGCTCTTTGTTAGGATGAAGCATTCATTGGATATATGCCCAAGAATGGTATACCTGAATCTAGAGGTAGACCAATTCCTTTTCTTTCTCAGGAACTGCCAAAATGACAATAACTATACAAGTTTGCACCCCCATCAGCAATGGAGGAGTGTTCCCCATGTTTCACATCCAAACTAGCATGAGCTTTCACATGTTTTATGATCTTGGTGATTCCAGCAGGTGTAAGATGGAATCTCAAAGTAGTTTTAATTTACATTTTCCTGATGATAAGGATATTGAACATTTCTGTAACTGTTTCTCAGTTATTTGAGATTTCTTTTTTGAGAATTCTATTTAGATCTATACCCCATTTTTAAGATCGAATGCTTTTTTATATCTTGTTTCTTACATTCTTTATAATTTGGGTATTAGTTCTCTACCATATGTAGCATTAGTAAATGTCTTTTCCCATTATGTAGGCTGCCACTTTTTGTAAATGGTTATGCCCTTTTCTTAGAGAAGCTTTTCAGTTACATGAGATCCCATTTATTAATTGTTGATCTTAGTGCCTGTGCTAAAGATGTTTTGTTCAGGATGTCTCCTCCTGTGGCAGTGAGTTCAAGGCTGTTCCCCACTTTCACTTCTATCAGGTTCAGTGTATCTTGTTTTATGTTGAGGTCTTAGATCCATTTGGATCTCAGTTACTAGACAGGGTGATAAATATGCGTCTATTGCATTCTTCTACATACAAACATCCAGCTTTATTACCACCATTTGGTAAAAATTCTGTCTTTTACGTAGTGTGTATTTCTGGCTTTTTATCAAAAATCAGGTGTCCATAGTGTTTGGATTTGTGTCTGAGTCTTCAGTTTGATTCTATTGATTAATGTGTCTATTTTTGACCAATACTATGCTGACTTTATTACTATAGTTTTGTGGTGAAACTTGAAATCAGAAATGGTGAGACTTCCAACCATTCTATTATTGTTCAGAATTGTTAATTTGGATATTCTCTCTTTACCCTTTAATTTTGATAAGGATTTGTCAATAATACTGTTTTTCTCAAAGAACCAACTCTTTGTTTTATTGAATTTTTGTAAAGTTCTCTTTGTTTCTGTTTTATTTATTTCCCCAAATTTGATAATTATTTTGCTGTCTACTTCTTTTAGATGTGATTTATTCTGTTTGCTTTTGAGCTTTCAGTTATGCTCTTAAATTTCTAATGAGGTGGCTCCTGTTTTTTTTAGTAGGTTCTTGGTGCTATATACTTGCTTCTAAAACTGCCTTTATTGTGTTCCATGATTTTGGGTATGTTGTGTATTCATTTTCATTCAGTTTTAGAAAGTTTTTGTTTCTTTACTTCTGTCTTGACCCATTTTTCTCATTCAGTAGACTGTGGGTCAATATGTATTTTAAGCTATAGTAATGTTTGCAGGAACACCGAATACCAGTGTGTCATATTTCCAGCCTCCTGACACAGTTTCTTTTTTTTTCACTTTTTATTTAAATTAATGCATTTTAAAATTTCAGTTGGGTAAATAACAAAGTATGGGTTACACTTGAATTAAGGTTTTAAAAGTAGTTTAAGCTTCATCTTAATTAATATGCAGAAGATGAAGGTGCTGTATGTTGCTTTAAGGGTAAAATTTCTCATAACTGTTCAGCACAGTTTTTTTGTCTACTAAAAATAAATATCAAAAACTCTTATGGAGACTCAAGTTTACTGTAGACGTGTATTTTTAGTTTCAGTTTCATTTTTATCTGCTACTCCAAAAAGATTACAAACTCGCAAAGAAACCATATAATAGTGAGAATAAGGGCAGCTTTCTGTGTGTTAAAGCAGTCTGGTCTAATAGAGCTCAGTATATTCCGATCTTCAAACATTCAACACACAACGGAAGTTGAGAGTTGGTGATGGAACTTGGACCTGCTAAGATTTTTGAACCCAGATTGAAACCTTTTTCTTTTTCAAATTCAGCAAAAGAGACTGTCAGGCCAGAGTAGAATATGATGAGAAACAGGTTAGATAATAGTTACAACTCAATGGCAAAATACATAGTGAGAACAAACATTGAAAACTGTATTTTTTTTTAAAAAGTAACATTTAAATAAGTACTAAAAACCATGAATTGCAAAGAGGTTCATGGCATCATTCTTTGTGCTTATATTATTTTATAGTATGTTAAAACTTTGTGACAGCATTCCCTTTGCAACAAGTGGAATACATTTAGTACAAAGTGTAGAGGAGTTCAATCTGAAGATCAGAAAAGCAATGCTGCCAGCTATTGGCTTTTACCTCTACCTCAGACTGAAATGGGTATTCCTGCTTCCATGAATCCTCAGATTGAGAGTGCATTGTCTCCTCCTGTCTTACATTCCTCTCTATTGCTAGGATTAAGATGTGCACCACCACGACCCCGCCTTCTTGACTAACTAGTGTGGATACTGACATTAAAGGTATGTGCCACCACTATCTTGCCTATATGTCTGACCAGTATGGCCGCTTTCCACTCTGAATTTCAGGCAAGCTTTATTTATTAAAACACAAATAAAATATCACTATAACAAAGTTTTATTGAATCATTTTAGGAAAATATTTTTGGAAAAGTTGGTAGACATTATAGTTTTCTAAAGAAAGAACATTTTAGTATATTTTTAAATGAAGAATAAAAGTACAATTTGGAGAAGTATTAAGTTATTTTTGTTTGATTATATTTTGCCTTTTTTATAAATAAATTCAATTTTTAAGCAATATTTTCTCTTAAAATACGTTTTATTTTCTAAGCTTTAAAACTTTGGCAAACAGCTCTCCTGGCTCTTCTCCAAATTAACCTGCTAAAGCTCTAGTTGGCAACATGAACATGGGAGACTGGGGCCTAAAAATGAGGCAGACTAAAGCCTCATGCAATCGCTGGCTTTATTCGGAGCATCACACAGTGTATACCTGGAGGTTAAGAGGAGTCATGGTAGCAAAGTCCAGTCACAGTCACTTGTCCTGCTCCCTTGGAGTCTCCTCGCACGACTGCACTCACAGATCGTGTTCTGTCGGTTGCCCAAGCATTTTACTTAGAGAACCAGACTAAATAGCAAAGCAATACATTTGTTTGGAGGAACCAGGCTAATTAAAAATACGCTATAATTCGTAAGGCTACTTTTTCTATAGGTCATTTCATCAGATTGAATAAATATCTTTGCATCCTTGAGGATTGCTTTGATTATAAATTGAGGGAATGAAGATAGACATTAATGCTTTAGTCCTTGTTATTTTAGACAAAGTTGTGAGAAGGTTTATAATGGAATTATTTGGAGGCAACTAGGAGAGCTTCAATGTTAGCATGTTAGATTTTCTTACCTTATGGAAGAACATTGCACGTGACTTACTGTCGTATTGGTTAAAAAGTTTAGACTTAGCTTATCTTATTTTAATAGATAAAAAACTGTATAAGCAGGTATTTGAATAGATTTCCTAATCCAGATGTAAAATAGTATAACAGTGCAGAACGCAGAGAGTGGTTACCTTCAAGCTCTTTGTTATGTCAATTCTCCTTATCCCTTTCTTCAAGTACTAATTTTGACTTTCAATATTTTTTTCTAACTATCCAGTGCAAAAATTATATGTGATAAAGATATTTATAAACATTTTGGCAGGAAAGAAACACTTTATATTAAAATAGCAATATAAAAATGAGAAACAAATGATATATAGTTAATATCCATAAATAGACTAATTATTAAGGAAAATTAAAATCATTCTTTGCTTTAGGAAGATAAGAGATGTATATGACATTAGTAATGAATACCTTCCCAAAAGAGGTGAATTTTTGATTTGAGGCTATCTAAGTACTTAGAACATAAACTATCTAATTATTTTCTTAAAAATTACATGCATAATATTTTTATTTTTATGTTTGCTTAATTAAACCAGCAGTTCTTTTAATAGGCCTGCTTATTTTTTTCCTCAGGTTAGAAAAGTATGCTAAGCTGGGCTGTGTTGGCACATAACTTTAATCTTCATGAGGCAGAGGCAGGCAGTTATCTGGGTTCGAGGCCAGCTTGATCTACAGAGTGAGTTCAAAGGCACCCAGGGCTACACAGAAAAATCCTTGTCTTAAAAACCAGAACTCAACAAAAAACAAACAAACAAACATAAACAAAACAAAAGGCATGCTATCTTGAACTAAAAACAATAGATAAATGGATCATAATTATGTTTGAGGGTAAGTATGAAAATAGTTTTTGTAAGCTATTTAATGAAACAAAAAGTTCATTCTGAGCAGTTTTCATTATTTTAAAGATGATAATTTTATTTTACTTTTCCCTGTCACTTTATTAAAATATACATGACATAAAGTATGAGAAGTCCTTTAATTGTGCATAATCAAAAATGTCAAAGTTAGCTAGATTAAGAGGGCAATGGAGACAGGTAGATTTAATGAGAGCCAAGAATACTCAGGTTTTTCGTCCTGCCAAGGTCTCTTTTCTCTATCTTTCACCTCCTGTCCTAACAATTTATCACATTTATAGGTACAAAATATGCAGTGTTGAAATGCTTATAAAGGTATTAAAACCTGAGGAATTTGAACTTTGTTGTAAAAAGCTTTTTTAAAGTTTTAATGTTGACAAGTGGAAGAATTCAGAAAAATATTATGATCCAAGTAAGACAGAGGACTGTCATAAGATTTTTTTAAAGGGTACAAATTAAAAGCAATACAAATGTGTATTCAGCATTGTTTAAAGCCTGGCTACTAACTTAAAATTGCAAGATCAGAAATAATTCTTACCTGTCTGTTGTTATTATAGTTCTTTGTTAGCCAAAAATTTACAAGAAACATCAAGGTAATTTGTAGAATGAAAAATTGGGGTGTATTTTGTACAAGTTTATTCTTCATTGAGCATGCAGATACCCATTTAGAATTGTTCATCAGATAAGCTGAAGTGGGCCCATACTCATTATATATGAGAAAATAAGCCAAGAAACATGTTTAATAGATTTTTTTGCCCTTTTAAAATAGACAAAGTTTTAAAGGGAGGCATAAATATACATGAAGTCCTCTGTGAGCTAAGATGTGGGATATGCTCTCTCTCTCTCTCTCTCTCTCTCACACACACACACACACACACACACACACACACACACACACTTACAGAATGCTGCTGGTGAGAAAGGATCTGATGACAGTGATCTGATAGAACCTGAGTAAACATAAACTCTGACAAGAGATGGATCACATAAGCCAAATGATCTGTTACCACCCAGTGAGTGTAGTTTAAGATCTACATTTGTTTAAATAAACTTTAATATCCAGATGAATAGCTTTGTGCCACAAAAACTTATTCATTTAAAACATAGCCAGATTGTGGTGATGGCGCATGTCTTTAATGCCATCACTTGGGATTCAGAGGCACGGGGATCTCTGAATCCTATGCCAGCATAGTCTACACAGTCGGTTCCAGGGCAGCTATAACTAAGCAGAGAAACCTATCTCAAAAAAATAAAATAAAATATAACCAAAATACCTTTCTTCCCACTAATTCCTTTCCTAAAATGTTCATGTGAAATTTCTTTTCCATTTTCCAAATTATTTTTCTTTCATATGAAATCTTTATTATTATATTCTGTCCATTATAAGACATAAAAATTTTCCCATTTAATATTTTTGAAAGGGTTGGTTGCTTATAATTGGAAAGTATGTTGCATTTGATGGAATTTACCTCAAAAGAAATTGGTATTCAAGTGACCTTTAAAAATCAAAGAAAAATGTAGAAATGAATGAAAGATACACATACACACACAGATTTGTAAGGGGAAATTATACTACAGTCATACTTCTGTATTCATGGGTTCTATATCTGTGAATCCAGTCAACCACAGATTCGAAACAGTTAAGGGGAAAAAAGTATGCTCTGGACATGGACCAGCCCCGCCGACCCCAACCACTACTATATACTAAACAGTGTAGTGTGACAACTACTATAGATGTTATACATTGTACTAGATGCCATTACTCTCTAGAGTTGACTGAAAGTGTATTGAAGGTTGTACATAGGTTATATGCAAATATTATAAGAAAATTGAATTACTCTGGTTTAGGGTATATACTAGGATCTCAGGATAATTTCCAGACAATAATGAGAATTGATTTAAATAAATATGATAAATTAGATATACATATTTTTGAATACATGTACAAATATAAATTGTATTTAAACATAAAACCTTGCATAAAATGGAAGCAGAAATATACATGTATACTATTTAAAACAAACTTTAAAACATTTTTTTAAAATATAAACAGTTACAGATAAAATGTATTATATCAATTCTGAGACATACTTTTCCACATTTTAATCTCTTGAATACAGATTATATTTGATTCTGGTAGCATTTTGGACTCAATGAAAGTGTTATTATTTCCTTGTCTTTGTGCACATTACTCTGTGAGTCTTCCCTTTTATTTTATTTTAACTCCATCACTTCACAATGGCTCCTCTAAGTATTTAGAAGTCCATTGAGTACTGGAGGATAACTCAGTGGTTAAGTTTATATTATGTTCTTGCTGAGAATTTGGATTTGTTTTCAGCATGCAAATGGCAACATGGTATACAGACATGGATGCAGACAAACACTTATACATGTAAAATAAAAATAAATGTTTAAAAATTAGAAAATAAGTTTATTGAGATATGTAGATTTGGGGAAATAGCAAGTGTTTGTGTAGCTAAGTTAATTTATGTATGTAATGTTTTTGTAAATTCATTGCACAGGCTATGTTCAGGTAAAACATCCATACATGAAATAATAAAGCACTCACTATGGAAATTATTAATGAAATCTTATTTTATGGCAGATTTTATGAAGAAACATGGATCAATTTATATGAAAGGCTGATTGCAATGTTCACTTTCCTTTTTTTTTTTTCTTTTTGGTTTTCTTTTTTGTTTTTCAAGACAGGGTTTCACTGTAGCTTTGGAGCCTGTCCTGGAACTAGCTCTTGTAGATCATGCTGGCCTTGAACTTACAGAGATCTGCCTGTCTCTGCCTCCCAAATGCTGAGATTAAAGGCGTGCAACACTTTTCCATAATCTAAAACAGAATTTAATAAAGGGCATATTGGTATTAGTCTGACATATCATTCATCTTACTGCCTTTATAAGCAATAGTCTAGAGATTTTGTTTTGTTTTCAAGACAGGAAATACCTCTTAATCATCTTTATGTTTCTATATCTAGATATACTGTGGCAGGTAATGAATGTTCTGTAAATATAGATTGGCTGATTGATTGATTTATGTTTATGTAGTGCAGTACATGAATCAAGGCTTTACACATGCTAGGCAAACCTATACCAGAGAGCTTTACACTAATTGCTATCCAAAACTGTTTAATGAAAGAGTAATGGTACAGCCTTTTATCTCTTTTATATTTTTTTAAATTTATTTATTTATTTGTTTATAAAAATTTCCACTTCCTCCCCTCCTCCCCATATCCTCCCATTCCCCCCACTCCCTCTCCTCCCCCCCCCACTCCCTCTCCTCCTCCCTCTCCAGTCCTAAGAGCAGTCAGGGTTTCCTGCCCTGTGGGAAGTTCAAGTTCCTCCCCTCTCCCTCCAGGTCTAGGAAGGTGAGCATCCAAACAGACTAGGATCCCAAACAGCCAGTACATGCAGACAAAACAAGACCCAGTACCATTGTCAATGGCTTCCCAGTCAGCCCCCATGTCAGCCACATTCAGAGACTCCGGTTTGATCACATGCTTGTTCAGTTCCAGTCCAGCTGGCCTTGGTGAGCTCTCATTAGATCAGTCCCCATGTATCAGAGGGTGAACGCACCCCTCGCAGTCCTGATTTCCTTTTTCATGTTCACCCTCCTTCTGCTCCTCATTTGGACCTTGGGGGCTCAGTCCAGTGCCCCAGTGTGGGTCTCCGTCTCTATCTCCATCCATCGTCAGATAAAGGTTCCCTCTGGTCCAGGCTTTCTTGCTCACATTCTCCCTCCTTCTGCTTCTCATTTGGACCTAGGGAGTTAAGTTCAGTGTTCCAATATGTGTCTCTGTCTATATCTCCATCCATCACCAGATGAAGGTTCTATGGTGATAAGCAAAATATTCATCAGTATGGTTATGGGCCAAGGCCAGTTCAGGCACCCTCTTCTCTGCTGCCCAGGGAACAATCTGGGGATCTCTCCTTGGGCCTGGGAACCCCTCCAGAATCAAGTCTCCTGCAAACCCTAAAATGGTTCCCTTAGTTGAGGTATATACTTCCCTGCTCCCATATCCATCCTTCCTCCCTCCTCCCCATCCCATTCCCTCAAGCCATCCCCAATCCTTCCCCCTCTCCCTTCTCTCTAACCATCTCCCCTTACTTCAACCGCCCACCCCCCGTGCACCCAAGTTTGCCTGGCAATCTTGTCTAATTCCAATATCCAGGAATATAACAATATGACTTTCTTCGGGTTCAACTTCTTATTTAGCTTCTCTAGGATCACGAATTATAGGTTCAAAGACCTTTAAAAATGGCTAGAATCAACTTATGAGTGAGTACATACCATATTCCTCTTTTTGGGTCTGGGTTTTTCACTAAGTAAAGCGTTTTCTATTTCCATCCATTTGCATGCAAAATTCAAGATGTCATTGTTTTTTACCGCTGAGTAAAACTCTAATGTGTATATGTTCCACACCTTTATTAACCCTTCTTCTATTGAGGGGCACCTAGGTTGTTTCCAGGTTCTGGCTATTACAAATAGTGCTGCTATGAACATAGTTGAACAAATGCTTTTGTGGTATGATAGGGCATCTCTTGGGTATATTCCCAAGAGTGGAATTACTGGGTCCTGAGGGAGGTTGACTCCCAGTTTCCTGAGAAACCGCCACACTGATTTCCACAGTGGCTGCACAAGTTTTCATTCCCACCAACAATGGATGAGTGTTCCCCTCACTCCACATCCTCTCCAGCATAGGCTATCATTAGTATTTTTGAGTTTAGCTATTCTGACAGGTGTAATATGGTATCTCAAAGATGTTTTGATTTGCATTTCCCTGATCGCTAAGGAGGTTGAGCATGGCCTTAAGTGTCTTTTGAACATTCGAAGTTCATCTGTTGTGAATTCTCTGTTCAGTTCAGTACCCCATTTTTTAATTGGGTTAATTAGAGTTTTAGTGTCTAGTTTCTTGAGTTCTTTGTGTATTTTGGAGAACAGACCTTTGTCTGATGAGGGGTTGGTGAAGAACTTCTCCCAGTCTGAAGGTAGCCTTTTTGTCTTACTGACAGTGTCCTTTGCTTTACAGAAGCTTCTCAGTTTCAGGAGGTCCCATTTATTCATTGATTCTCTTATTGTCTGTGCTACTGGGGTTCTACTTAGGAAGAGGTCTCCTGTGCCTATATCTTGTAGACTACTTCCCACTTTCTCTTCTATCAGGTTCAAAGTGGTCAGATTAATGTTGAGGTTTTTAATCCGTTTGGACTTGAGTTTTGTGCATGGTAATAGATATGGATCTACTTTCATTCTTCTACAGGTTGACATCCAGTTCTGCCAGCACCATTTGTTAACGATGCTTTCCTTCTTCCATTGTATACCTTTAGCTCCCTTGTCGAAAATCAGGTATTCGTAGGTTTGTGGGTTAATATCCGGGTCTTCTATTCAATTCCATAGGTCGAATTCTCTGTTGTTATGCCAATACCAAGCTGTTTTCAATACTGTTGCTCTGTAATAGAGTTTGAAGTCAGGGATGGTAATGCCTCCAGAAGTTCCTTTATTGTATAAGATGTTTTGGCTATCCTGGGTTTTTTGTTTTGCCATATAAACTTGATTATTGTTCTCTCAAGGTCTGTGAAGAAGTTTGATGGGATTTTGATGGGGATTGCATTGAATCTATAGATTGCTTTTGGTAGAATTGCCATTTTTACTATGTTGATCCTCCCAATCCAAGAGCAAGGGAGATCTTTCCATTTTCTGGTATCCTCCTCAATTTCTTTCTTCAAAGACTTAAAGTTCTTGTCAAATAGGTCTTTCACTTTCTTGGTTAGAGTTTCCCCAAGATATTTTATGCTCTCTGTGGCTATCGTGAAAGGTGATGTTTCTCTGATTTCCCTCTCTGCTTCTTTATCCTTTGTGTATAGGAGGGCAACCGATTTTTTGGAGTTGATCTTGTATCCTGCCACGTTACTAAAGGTGTTTATCAGCTGTAGGAGTTCTTTGGTAGAGTTTTTGGGGTCGCTTATGTACACTATCATATCGTCTGCAAATAACGAAAGTTTAACTTCATCCTTTCCAATCGAATCCCCTTGATCCCCTTATGTCGTCTTATTGCTATTGCTAGAACTTCAAGCACTATATTGAAGAGGTATGGAGAGTGGACAGCCTTGTCGTGTTCCTGATTTTAGTGGAATGGCTTTGAGTTTCTGTCCATTCAATTTGATGTTAGCTGTCGACTTGCTGTATATTGCTTTTATTATATTTAGGTATGATCCTTGTATCCCCAATCTCTCCAACCCCTTTATCATAAAGGGATGTTGGATTTTGTCAAATGCTTTTAAAGCATCCAATGAAATGATCATATGATTTTTTTCTTTCAGTTTATTTATATGATGGATTACATTGATAGATTTGCATATGTTGAACCAACCCTGCATCTCTGGGATGAAGCCCACTTGATCATAATGAATAATTTTTCTTATGTGTTCTTGAATTCAGTTTGCCAGTATTTTGTTGAGAATTTTTGCGTCAATGTTCATGAGTGAGATGGGCCTGTAATTCTCTTTCTTGGTTGTGTCTTTGTGTGGTTTTGGTATCAGGGTAACTGTAGCTTCATAAAAAGAGTTTGGCAATGACTCTTCTGTTTCTATATTGTGAAATACATTAAGGAGTGTAGGTATTAGCTCTTCCTGGAAGTTCTGGTAGAATTCTGCATTGAAACCATCTGCTCCTCGGCTTTTTTTGGTAGGGAGATTTTTGATAACAGCTTCTAATTCTTCATCTAGATTCTAGATTCATCTAGATTCTAAATCTATTTAGATTGTTCAACTAGTCTTGGTTCAACTTTGGTATATGGTACTTATCTAAAAAAATGTCCATTTCTTTTACATTTTCCAATTTTGTGGCATACAGGCTTTTGTAGTAAGATCTAATGATTCTCTGAATTTCCTCAGTGTCTGTGGTTATGTCCTCCTTTTCATTTCTGATCTTATTAATTTGCTTGTTCTCTCTCTGCCGTTTGATTATTTTCGAGAGGGGTTTGTCAATCTTGTTGATTTTCTCCAAGAACCAGCTTTTTGTTTCATTGATTCTTTGGATTGTTTTCTGTGTTTCTATTTTGTTGATTTCAGCCCTCAGTTTGATTATTTCCAGTCTTCTACTCCTCCTGGGTGAATCAGCTTCTTTTTTTTCTAGAGCTTTCACGTGTGCTGTTAAGTCTCTAATGTGCGCTTTCTCCGTTTTCTTTAATTGGGCACTTAGTGCTATGAACTTTCCTCTCAGCACTGCTTTCATAGTGTCTCATAGGTTTGAGTATGTTGTGTCTTTATTTTCATTAAATTCAAGGAAGACTTTAATTTCTTTCTTTATTTCTTCCTTGACCCAGGGGTTATTTAGTAGTTGACTGTTCAACTTCCATGAGTTTGTTGGCTTCCTGGGGGTAGCATTGTTGTTGAATTCTAACTTTAATCCATGGTGGTCTGACAAGACACAGTTGGTTACTAACATTTTTTGTATCTGTGGAAGTTTGCTTTGTTACCGAGTATGTGGTCAATTTTCGAGAAGGTTCCATGAGCTGCAGAGAAGAAGGTATATTCTTTCCTATTTGGGTGAAATGTTCTATAGATACCTGTTAAGTCCATTTGATTCATTACCTCTAGTAATTCTCTTATTTCTCTGTTGGGTTTCTGTCTGATTTACCTGTCCATTGGTGAGAGAGGTGTGTTGAAGTCTCCTACTATTAGTGTGTGTGGTTTGATGACTGCCTTGAGTTCTAAAAGTTTTTCTTTTACATAAGTGGGTGCTTTTATATTAGGGGCATAGATATTCAGGATTGAGACTTCCTCCTGATGAATTGTTCCTGTTATGAGTAAAAAAATGTCCATCTCCATCTCTTCTGATTGATTTTAGTTTGAAGTCAATTTTGTTAGAAATTAGAATGGCCATACCCGCTTGTTTCTTAGGTCCATTTTCTTGGAAAACCTTTTCCCAACCCTTTACTCTGAGATGTCTGTCTTTGTGGTTGAGGTGTTTCTTGTAAACAGCAGAATGTTGGATCATGTTTCTGTATCCAATCTGATAGTCTGTGCCTTTTTATAGGTGAGTTGAGTCCATTAATATTAAGTGAAATTAATGACCAGTGGTTTTTGACTCCGGATATTATTTTTTTATTTTTATTTTTGTGTGTGTGTGTGGTAGAGTTTGTTTGTTTCCCTTCTTTGAGTTGTGGTTGTGAGGGGTCGCTAGATGTCTGAGTTATTGTAGGCAGTGTTGGCTTCCTTTGGTTATGATTTTCCTTCTATTACTTTTTGTAAGGCTGGATTTGTGGCTACGAATTGTTTAAATTTATTTTTATCCTGGAATATTTTGTTTTCTCCATTGATAGTGAACGATAGCTTGGCTGGGTATAGTAGTCTGGGTTTGCATCCATGGTCTCTTAGTTTCTGCAGTACATCTATCCAGGACCTTATGGCTTTCATGGTTTCCATAGAGAAGTCCGGTGTAAGTCTGATAGGTTTACCTTTATAAGTTACTTGACCTTTTTCCTTTGCAGCTCTTAATATTCTTTCTTTTATCTGAACATTTTGTGTTTTGATTATTATATGGTGAGGGTTTTTTTTTTTTTGATCAAGTCTATTCGGTGTTCTGTATGCTTCTTGAACCTTCATAGGAATATCGTTCTTTAGGTTGGGAAAGTTTTCTTCTATAATTTTGTTGAATACATTTTCTGGGCCTTTGATCTGCAATTCTTCTCCTTCTTCAATCCCTATTATTCTTAGATTTGGTTGTTTATTGTGTCTCAGATTTCTTGAATGTTTTGTGATGAAAATTTGTTGGATTTGCCGTTTTCTTTGATCAGAGCATTTATTTTCTCTATGGTGTCCTCAGCTTCTGAGATTCGTTCTTCTGTCACTTGTATTCTATTGGTTATGCTTGATTCTGTAGTCTCTGTTCGTTTAACTAGATTTTCCATATCCAGCCGGCCCTTGGTTTGTGTTTTTTCTTCATTGCTTCCATTTCAGTTTTCAATTCTTGAACTGTTTCCATTACCTTTTTGATTGTTTTTTTCTTGGTTTCCCAGGGTATCATTCACGGATTTACTCATTTCTTCAAACTTTTTGTTATACTTCTCATCGATTTCTTTAATCATTTCTTCAAACTTTTTGTTATACTTCTCATCCAATTCTTTAAGGAAGTTATTTATATCCTGTTTAAGGGACTCTATTGCTTTCATAATGGCACTTATTTTCTACTTCTTCTGGATTAAGGTATTCAAGTCCTTCTGTGCCACGGACCGGCTCAGGGGAGCCACTCAGACCATGGGGAATCAGGGTGAAGGCACAGGAGAAATCAGGATCCGGCGAGGAAATTGACAGACAGTCATTCTCAATGAGACATACTGCTGTGTCTTTATTCTCTTAATGTGAGGTATTTATATTTTTATAGACAAGAACTTGGTAAAGGCATACATCATCAGATTATAAAATAGAAAAGATCAGCACAAAACAGTTTTACAAAGAGAATCTTTGAAGATGATTTGGCATGGGTACAAGGACTTTTGTTCCCTCATATTCCGTTAAGTCAGCCCTTTTTTCTTGTTATTAGAGAGACCACTGTTCTTGAGTTAGCCCACCTTTATCAGCTTGTACCAGGTGGCTGGCTGGGCTCAGCTAAGTGACCTTGTGTGTCTGGGTGAGAAAGAAAAAGGCTACTATCTTCCTGGAAAAACTTTCTGAGACTCATTTTGTACCATTAATCTCAACTCCTTTCCCTTCCCAACTCTCAGGGTCAGATGTTGTAATTAGCTTAGGTTTTCTGGCCATAAGGAAGGTTGCATAGGCCTCCTGTTAAGTTGTACATAAATGCCTAATGCTGTTTTACTGTAGAAGGCTTCTAAGGTTTTTTCTGCTAAGATTAACTCCTTTTATTCCGCATCATCAAGGAATTGTCCTAATGATGATTCTGGCAATTCCCAGAACTGGCTACTTTTTAAGGCTTTAATTAATAGTGGAGCAGAATTCAAAAATGTCCTCAGCAGTCTTGTTTATATCCACAACTGCCTGGAATAGTCTGATCTGTTAGCAATATGTAAGGATCACAAAGAACACACAGACAAGGGAAAAGACACACATTATGGCTCCAAGGACAGCGAAGTCGAGTTAGTACAGATGGCGACTCAGGTGGCATTACACCACAACTGATTGCCAAGGGACCGCCTGGAACACACAGCTCTGAGAAGCACAAATCCCAATCCTTCCGGCAATACTTGCCTGCCCAGTCAGCATTTCTGCTAAACTGGCGTAACAGTCGTGGATGTAGCACTTCTACTGTAAGGTCATTGGGGTCTGGTGTTTTCATGTTGTTTTTCAGATTGTTGGAGGAGTTCTTGCCTTGACGTCCGCCCATCTCTTCCTTCAAATGCTCTCTATTGGTTCTTTTGATATTGGGTCAGGTTTCCATGTTGGGCAGGGTCTTCACTGACAGAAGGTCTACCTTTCCTCAGGCAGGCTATTGAAACACAGGAACTGCCTCCTGCCGGGTTGTGCTTCCTGCCCAGGCTCAGCATGCAAGAGAGCTGAGCTGAGGAAATTTTATGGCCCCAGGGGGAAGTAAGGAAAAAGGAAGGTGTTCCTGGAGGACAGCTCAGATGGGAGGTGGAAGAGCTTAGCAGGGTGGAGCCACCACTGCAGGGTGACCAGGGAGTCAAGGGGGATGGGGAAAGTCTGAACTCCTCCTAGCCGGGCTTCTGCCTCGGGCCAGGAGCAAACTCACCCCTCCGATGTATGTCCACCAGGGCGTAATCACTGTCTTACTGACAACAATGGAACCCCCTTTCTGCTGTCAACTCACATGTTGTTGCCTCTTCGATGATCTGGGCAGGAATCGCAGAGGGAACTTTCTGCCTCCCAGAATTCCTCATATTTCTATTAGAACTCCTTTACACATAGTCTACCTTGTGTGTCTTGTTATTTGTATTGTCATCTGGGAAGAGATCTAGCAATAAGGGTAATACTTAGGGTAGATTGTAAAGTTATCCTATCTTGTAGCTGTCACATGCTACAAAAGGGAATTTATGTTTTACTAATATGTTTATTATGACAGAAGTTTTTATTTGGGGAGGGGCACTTGAGACAGGATTTCTCTGTGTAACAGCCCTGGATGGAGTGGAACAAGTTCTTGTAGACTAGACTGGTCTTGAACTTAGAAAGATCCACCTTTCTCTGCTGGGATTAAAGGTGTATGTCACCACTGCCTGGCCTGTTCGTCATTTTATAGTGTTTTTGCACTTTTTTATTCAGGATAGAGGGCAACTTGCAGGACTTGTTTCTATTCTAACTTTACTCAGGCCATCATGAGCAGCTCGCATCTGTACCAGTGAACCATCTCTTTAGCACTTCTTAGCCTCTTTGTAGTTGTTAATATTCAGTCTGATTCTAATCACTGCCTAACTTGGCCTGCCGTCTGACTAGCCACCCAATATTTATTGACAAAGGGGAATATAGAAAGGATGAAAAAGCAGTTTGTTTTATCACTTGCCTATCCTACAGTTGCTGAGATTTTGTTATTTGTTTTCTATTACTGTTATTTTTTTAATGATATGAGGGGCTTATTGGCAATAGTATTCATGTTACAATAGCCAACTAATTACCAGAAAATAGGAAAGTCACTTGAAATGTTTTGAGAAACAAAAAGCATGGTTCTTTGAGCCCTATTAAAATAATGACAAATAATGTTTGCTAACAGAGGTCATTACAATCATAGTACATTCAGTACATTTAATAGCCCAAAAAATCTAATTTTATAAGAATTAATTTGAATTTTCAAGAAATTTTACAGTATTTTGTTCTACTAAGAAAATAGAATTATTCTGTGCATTTAGAAGGCTACCCTTAATTATTAAATAGGAGGCAGGCTGATTCCTTATCTGGAAAAGAATATTCTACTCTAAGTTTCCTAATACCTTGGTGGTTACAGATATGCCTGTGTTTTCAGCATCATGGTCTCATCACCTCAGGCAAGGAGAGCTTTGCTTTTTGTCTACTTGTTCTTACAGACGACTGTGCTCATAGCCCACAGATAAATGCTTTTCACACATGACCTTTGCTTCATTTTTAGAGTACAAAATTTTGGTGCCAAACTTGCTATAATTTCAACCATATGATCTCTTCAAGAGAAATGAGAAATGGAAGTTAAATGAGAATAATTATGCTAACTGGCTAAAAATAAATATGATAATTTGTTGGGCACAATGTCTGGCACATGAAAATGCTCAAATTTTCAAAACTATTACCAGTGAATTTAAGAAAAGAATGTTTTGTAACCAAGGGTGTGTTTGAAAGCTGGGCTATGGCAGTTCATGCCTTTTTTCCCATAACTAAGGACTCAGAGGCAGGTGGCTCTCCATGAGACGAGGCCAAGCTGGTCTACCGAACAAATCCCAGGACAGTCAGTGCTACACAGTGAAACCGGATCTCACAAAATAAGATAAAATAAAATGAAATAGTGTTTTTGCTATTTCTGCTGCATGATTTTATTTTTCTAGAAATCTAAAATCTTTATTCAAAAATTGGAACAGTAATAAAATGTACATAAAGATCTATGTTGTCATCTGTTGCCTTTATCGCCTACTAAAACAGAAATCTCCAAGTTTTCAGTAAAAATTAATTTTCAGTGAACGATATCCATATGACAGTTTTAAAATGTAAAGATGTTCTTCTTTTTAATGTTGAATAAGAATAAAACTCAAGTTATGTTGCTTAAACAGGAATACTCTTACTTTTTTTTATTTGTATAACATAAAAATAGCTAGCCGCTTTGCTCACAAAATTGTTTGGGAATAACTAATCGTGAGATGCTTCTTAAGGAAATCTGCCAGGAAGTTTACATGAATAAAAGTGGTATTTCAGTTGTAATCATAGTCTAACGTAGTTCACTCAGAGTGGAGTGGTAAATTTTTAAATCAGTTATTCACACATTATTTGTGAATATTTGCATGTTTATTTATCAGGCATTATTTGTCTGTTAAGATTTTAAATAATCTCTCCTGGAGCAAAAGCGTGTACTGCAACTGCATGTTCGCTTTCTTTACAGCCCCGTTAGTCATGCAGAAAGGCAGGGCAGGGACACAACCTGTGAAGCACATCACAGTAGCGTGATGTACACGTTTTCTATTCTAATTCTATGCCTGATACCTACGTAATTGTGTGCCCTATATTTAATAGCTTGGTTTTTACTAGACGATGTGGTTCTGATAGTACTGTTTTAGAATGCCACTTTTTTTTTTAAAAAAAAAAAAAGAAGGTTCATAATTGGTATTTCAAGATATTGGTGGGATTATAACATCACTTATAAGGAAACAACTTGAGTAACAATTTAAATTTTTATAGTCTATTTAAAGAATATTATATATATGTAATATATATATTAGAATAATCGTTTTGTATTTTTCTTAGGGTTATTATGTGTCACTTAGCTTATTTCAAGTGACTTAGCCATACATTTTATCTTATTATCTTAATTGGTTATAAATTAGACTGTACCAAATAAATTATTTTTAGTGAAATACGGAGCTGTAAATTTGGGGGATAAATTTTCTGACTCTGTCTCTGCCCTCAATTTGTTTGCTTTTTCATTTTTAAAAATTATTTTTCTTGGCAAATATCGAAAAGAGTACTTTTAAATAAATCATGCTGTTTTCTGAAGAAAAGATTTTTAAACTAAAAATTACAATCTGTATTTCATTAGAAATCTTTATATACAGATTAAAATTGGTGAGCACAGGAGTCCAGTTTATTTATAAGTGATCTGTATTCATATGGCAATTTTAAAATGTAAAGATGATGTTCTTTTTAATGTTCAGTAAGCATAAAAATCAAATTATATTGCTTACACAGGAATACTCATACATTATTTTTCATTGTGTAACATAAAATTAGCTAACTGCTTTGCTCACAAAAATGATAGGGTATGACTAAGCATGAGCTAATTCTTAAGAAAATATGTGAGAAAGGTATACATGAATAAAAGTGATATTTCAGTTGTAATCATAGTTCACTGATGGTAGGTGGATCTGATAACAGTCCCCAAAAGAGATTTTCTGCTAAGTTTAACATACCTCCAGCCTGTTAAATTCAGCTTTGTTTATGAGTGATCACTTCAATCTTTATAATATTGTATATATTTATAGAATATTAGATGTGTAGGTAAAGAGACAAGTATATAGGTAAATAGAAAACATACACTTGCATACATTTGATAAATTACTTTTCTTAAAATACAATAATTAGTACTTCTTTATATGTTAATATGTGCATGTGTGTGTGTAGTGATATTGTTTGTGCTCTAGCAAAGCTTGCCTGGAGATCGTAGTGAGAAGCAAGGCACTAGTTAGCCATAGAGGTCAGGCAATGGTGGCAGGCACCTTTAATCCCAGCACTAGGAAGTAGAGACAGGAAGAGATAAGACTGGGTAGAGTGAAGTATAAAGCAGGAGGAGACAGGAACTCAGCCCATTCAGTTGAATGTTCCTGGAGGCAGGATCTTGCCCCCTTCAGTCTGAGAGTTCAGTAGAGGTAATAAGTCTCTCTAGTGACTGACTCCTTTACTTCTCTGATATCTCAGCATTTACTCCAATATCTAACTCTGGGTTTTTCTTATTAAGACCAATTAGAATTCATGCAACATGTGTGAGTGTTCACATTTATGTGGGTGCATCTGTATTCATCTGTGTGCATGTGCACATGCAGGTCCAAAGTTGATGCTGAGTGTCTTTCTTGATTGTTCTCTACTTCTTACTTGCTGAGACAGGATCTGTCAATGACCTGAGAGCTTACTGGTTCCAACTAATGTAACTAGCCAGTTTGTATCAGGGTCCTGTCTCTACCTTTGCATGGGACCTGGGGAATGCAAACGGCAATCCTCACATATGTATACCAAGTGCTTAATACATGGAGGCTTCATTTTAGCCCCAGGACATTTTAAAGTGGGTCTTTAAAACAAAATAAAACCTACGGGTTTATTTTTGATCTTAAACTCTTCATATTTAAATACATCTTTTTTTTTCTTTATACCTTAGTAAGATGGAATGTTGGTACTATTTGTTCTGATATTCAGAACAATTCATTATCTAATATATATTTTGCCACAATTCAATTGGAAGCAGAAACACCTCCATCTCTAGTGTTTTCAGTGGCCGCTATTGAGTGCAACGTTGAGAATGCTTCAGTTCTCTGTTCAGTTTTCTCAAATGAGACCATTAGGAGGCTTTTGCTTTCCTCTGCCCACTTGGAACTCCTCGCTTTTCACTTTTACTGAGAGTTCAGTTCTTTTGGTTTTAGGTTTGTTTGGTTTTTTTCTCTTACAATATCTCTTCTGTCTTAGGAATCTTTACATAGTCATTTTATTAGAAATATCCTACCCTAGCTAACACTCATCCAATTAGGGTTTTTTGGTTTTTGGTTTTTGGGGTTTTTTTTATTTTTTTTATTTTTGGAATCAGTGAGATTGTAATACAATTTGAACATTTTTTTCTTCCCTTTTCTCCTTCTATGCCCTCTCATATACTTCTACCCATTCTCTATCAAATTCATGACCTCTTTTTCCACTTATATTGCTTATATGTATGTATATATATATATGTGTGTGTGTGTGTGTATGTGTATATATATAAATATACACACACATACATATTTCTAAATATCCCCTGTTTATTTTGTATTAATGTTACTTGTATGCATGTTTTCAGGCAGGCCTACTGTTTGGCCCTGTACAAACACTTACTGTCCTCTTCCCTGGGAAGACTTCCTCTTCCGCTGTCAGCATTTCTTTATTGCATATTGTTCCTTATGTAGGATTGAGGCCTCCTGGCTTGGTCCCGTTCACTCTGGTATGTTTATTGTTGTCTTTGTTCAGTTCTTGCTTAGGCAGCCATGTTGGTGAGACTTTATGGGTATAGTTTCTGACATTACTCGTAGTCGCCATCTCACAACAGATTTCCTGATGCTTTGGCTCTATATTCTTTCTGCCATCCCTTCTGCAGTGATCCCTGAGCCTCAGGTAAGGGTATGCTTTGCAGATGTTCCACTGGGACTGGGCTCCATAACATTTTGATGGATTGTGGTTTCCATCTGTTACAAAGATAAATTTCTTTGATGAGGGTGAAAACTACAGTTATCTATGGGCATAAGGACTAATGTCTATAGATTTGTTCTTAAGGATTATGCTGGTTTAGTCAATGAGAGGTTTAGATTCTCTCCAATAACCATAACATCATTAGCACTGAGTAGTTAGCTAGTTTTCCAATACCAGGAATGATTTCCCTTTTCATGAGGGACTCTTACATCCAGTTAGAGAGCTGTTCATTGCAGTCAAAGTATACATGTCACTACTCCATTCTTGGGGGTTATCATAGCATGCTGGTCATAGATACAGTCCATAGGCCCACCTGTCATAAAATCTATAACCTAAAGCATCTTAGGGGAGAAAATGGTTTGTGTTAGCTTTTACTTCCAAGTCATCATCCATAAGTGTTTGATTGCACAAATGTATGTACTCCAAGTTGATACCTGTTGCCCACACGGTTCAGAAAAGGACATTAGAGTCTCTGCAGCCAGAGTTAGAGACATTTGGGTGCTAGGAAGTGAACCCTGGACTTCTACCACAGCAGCAAGTACTGTTAACTATAGGTACACAGGTCTTTTTCCCTTCTTCCTGGCGATTCGCAGGGCCGTTTGACCTCTGGCTCCCTGGAGATTCTGCACTAGCACTGGCTTGAGGGTTTAGTTTAGAAAGAACTTGGCTCTCTTTTGTTATGGTGAGTCCACCTGTAAACAAGGTTCCTGCTGCAGGCCCTATACGCCTGCCACGCCTGGCTCCCCCAGCTGATTCTGCCTGAGGCACTGGGCACCTGTCATCCTATTCCACTGCTCCTGATGGGAGGGGGCTGTGCCCTTTTGCCCCCATTGCCCACTGGTATAAATACCCGACTTGAGTTTAATAAAGTGGCCATTTACTCTTTGGTAAGTGAGCAGGTCTCTTTGTGTGTGTCTGTTTAAACCCTTAGGACAGTCGTCCATTCTCGTGGACTCGAGTTCAGGAAAGCGCGCGCCTGAATCGGGCCTGGGTATGCACAGAAAAGTGCAGAGGCTAACAGTTAACTGTCCGGTCATCTCTCAAGCCTACTAACTTTCTTTTAACACAATATCCACACAAACTACTAGGATTATTCCTGAAGAAACTTTTTTATAATGTCCTGCTGTCTTTTCCAATTGAAACGGTTTCCTTTCTACTTCCTTTGTTGCCGTCATTACTGACTTCTGTTTGTGTTTAGCCTATGGCCTGCCAACTTAGGCCACTCTGCTGCTCTCCACACTGGCCGGCCTGCGTTAGCCCCTCTGTTCGTTTTGTGGTTTTCATTCTCATGTAGTATCCTTCTCACTTTGCCTGTTAAAAAATATATCTTTCCTTTGACACCCATCTTATAAGTCTGTGTAATAGGATAAAAGGAATACTGCTGAGCCTCACTCAATCCCTGTCCTTTCCCTGCTTTCTCTATTCATGCTCAGTCTGTAAAGAAAAAGTTGTTGCTACCTGTTAGTGCCTGAACTTTAATACTACAGATGGGGTTTGAATTGTCAATTGGGAAATATCTTCAAGTGAAAATAATTTCCTTGAGGTCACTAACCTTTTAGTCCTTTAGTGGCCAAGGATGTGGCTCATAGTACAGCTCTTATCTAGTATGCCTAAGGAAGACTCCCAGCATCACAGAGTGGGTGTGGTGGGGGACAGGGAATAGGTGGCACAGAAAAATTAAAAGAATTTACCTAGTTTCAAAAATATTGATAATGGACTGGAACCCAATTCCTTTTTGTTTATTAAGACTTCTTTTTAAGCTTATCATATGAGACCTGTAACTTAGATATTATGTTTTCCTGTGTGTAATAGCTATGACTGTTTAGTTTGAATTTTAGGAAAAAAAAACACATTTTGGTGAATTTAAATTGAAAACACCAAATGTCATTTATATTTATATAAATATAATATATATAGTATTATATATAGTATTGAGTAAGTATGTAGATTGATCTAGATAGAGGTATATAAAGAATTCATTTTAAAGCTTTAGGCTTAAGTAATAGATTTTAATATTTGACCACTTGGGAGTTTGTTTAGGCTTTCATTCCATTTCACATGAAAGTAATTAACTGTTAACAATTTTTATTTTCTCTTCTGAGGGATTTATTCAAATGATAGTCTAAATTCTGCAAAATATAAAAACTTAATTCTTGACACCTCAAAAATCCTTACTTGTACTATAGTTATCTGAATCAGTGCTATTTAAAGTTTGAATTTTAATATGCTTTCTTATCCAGAGTACTTCAATTCTAATGCATTTTCATGTAAGTGGGATGCAAAACATATTTAACTTCTTGCAAAACTCCATGGAAATGTCTTTAATACTTTGTGCTTTATTATAGATAATGCATTTTAAAATAGGCAAATTTAAAGGCACAATTAGATTTAATTATTAAATATTTGGGATTGTTCAATTTTTAGCTGACAAATAATTCTGTATATTTATGGAGTATACCATGAAGTTTTTATTTGTGTATACATTGTAGAATTACTAAATCTAGCCAATTAACATGCTTTGAGCTCATTAGTTAATATTTTTATAGAAAGAATATTCAAAATTGCTTAGCAATTTAAATATAGATGAAAAACTGTATTAATGGTGGTCAGTATGCAGTACAATACAACACTGACGCTTAAGCTTCCAGTCTAAGTGGAGCTTTGAACCTTGAACTAACATTCTTTTCCTTATTCTCTTGCTCCTGACTTTCACTTAGTCACTGGGTAACCATTTTCCACTGTTTCCATGAGATTCCAGATGTGAGTGGGATGAAACTGTTATTTCTTGCTTCTTGTCATGTCTTTCCTGATCCATTGATGTTGCCATAAATGCTAGTGTCTTTGCATTGTAAGGAAATATAGTATTCCACTTTCTATCTGTAGCACATTTTCTGAATCAGTAATTCATTGATGTACACTGAGATTTCTTACATATCTTGCCTGTATAAATAATGCTGAAATGTATAGGAGGGCACCATTTTTTCCTCAGCTTAACTGTTCTCAGTTCCTTAACATATATTTTAGCAAGACTGGTAGATGATATGACAGTTCTATCTTTAAGGTATTTTTTAAGTATTTTTTATAATTATTTTCCTTATTATATTTAAAAAATCTCTTATAACATTCCCACTACAGAAAGTAGAACAATGTAAATTTCATTTTCTTCTCCAAATTTTTACCAACTTTTGTTATCATTGTTATTTTGAAAATGACCTTTCTGGGGACAATTTTGTCACTTTGATTGTGTTAGTTTGCATTAATATCAGCTATAGATTTTTTTCAATCTGATAATGGGGCATAGGTTATCAAAATGTATAGATTGTTTTATTGAATCTTCATCCTTATTACATGTCTGGACATCAACATACAGATGTGAATAGGGACTATCCTAATTTTTTTTCACTAGCTGTGTTAAAGCGCTGACAAAAAGCAACTTTGGGAAAGAAAGGGTTTATCTGCCTTACACATCCTGATCATAGAATATCACTGAAGGAAGTAAGGGGAGGAACACAAGCACAAGCAGAGGCAAAGTCCCTTGGGGAAAGTTGCATACTGATTTGTTTGCCATGGCTTACTTTCCTGGACCACCCAAGACCACTTTCACAGAAATGGCAGCACCCATACTGAACTGCATCCTCCTGCGTCAATCACTAATGAAAACAAATATGCACCCACAGACTTGCCTACAGTCAATCTTATGGGAGCAGTCTCTCCATTAACTTTCCTCTTTCCCAGATGGCTCCAGTTTGTGTCAAGTTGACAAAATTAGCCAGCATAAGAACAATTAAAGGCTTTATTCAACCACGGGTCAGTGCTACATGGAATTTCATATCTATTAGAGCTTCTGTTCACAGAACCTGTGTTTAGAAGACCACACCTTAGATGTCACGTTGTGAATGTTCAAAGTGTGTTGAGTCACAAGTGGGTAGATCATATGAGGTCTTTTTTTTGTTTTTCCTATTTTTTTTTAGGATCTTTTTGTTTTGTTTTGCTTTGTTTTTGTCATACATCCCAATCAGAGTTTCTCCTCCGTCTCCTCTTCTAACTCCTCTCCCAGCCCCATCCACACCTCCATTGTTTCTCTTCAGATACAGGCTGCATCCCTATGGATATCAGCCAGCCATTGTGTACCAATTTGCAGTGAGACTAGGTAGCTCCTCTTCTGTTAAGACTGATGAGGCAATCCAGTAGGAAGAATGGACCTCCAAAAACAGGAAACACAAAGATAGCCCCTCCTCTCATTGTTAGGAGTCTCACATGAAGACAAGTTACACAGCTATAACATAAACACAGAGGGCCAAGTCCCTGGTTGTTGATTGAGTCTCGGTGAGCCCCTGTGAGCCCAGGTTATTGATTCTGTGGGTTTTCTTGTGGTGTCCTTGACACCACTGGTTCCTACAATACTTTCTTCCCCGTTTCTGCACATTTCCTCGAGATCCATCTAATGTTTGGCTATGGGTTTCGTATTTATTTCCATCAGTTGCTGGGTAAAGCCTTAATGATGACAGTTGGGCTAGGCACCAATCTATGAGTATAGCAGAATATCATTAGCAATAATTTCATTGACTTTTTTATTTTTTGTTTTTGTTTTGTTTTGATTGTATTCTAGGTCTCTTGGGTATCCTGCCTCTGGGTCCTGGCCCTCAGAGGTGAGCTCCCTCTCAGGGTGTGGGTCTCCAGCTGTACCGGTCATTAGTTAGTCAGTCACTCCCATAATTTCTGTTTTACCTTTACCTTAGCACATCTTGTAGACATGACAAATTGTAGATTGAAGAGTTTGTAGCTTGGTTGGTGTCCCAGTCCCTCTCCTGGAAATCTTCCCTGGATACAGGAGATGGCTGGTTCAGGTACAGATCCTTTTGCTAGAAATCTTAGCTAGAGTCAGTCTCATAGATTCCTGTGAGTTTCCATTGCTCTAGTTTCCTAGCACATCCCAGAGATGCCCCAGATTAGTTTTCTCTTCCAGTATTCTCTCCCTTTATCCTCCCTGACCTAATCCCTTCTGCTCTCATCCCTATTTGCCCTTCCAGACTGCCCCCTTCTATTGGCAATATCCATTCTATTTCCCCTTCACAGGGATTCATGCATTTCTCTCCTCCCCCACTGAGCTCTCCTTGTTCCTTAGCTTCTCTGGGTCTGTGGGTTGTAGCATGGTTCTCTTTACTTTACAGCTAATATCCACTTACCAGTGAGAGCATAAGTTTGTCTTGATGGATTTGGGCTGCCTCACTCAGGATCTTTTCTAGTTCCCTAGTTCAATCCATTTGCCAGCAAATCCTGATGTCACTGTTTTTAACAGCTGAGTAATACTCTATTGTGTAAATGTACCACATTTTATCTGTCCTTTTGTTGAGGGACATCTAAGTTTTTACGGTTTCTGGCTGTTACGAGTAAAGCTGCTGTGAATGTAGTTGATCAAGTGACCTTGTGGTGTAGTTAAGCAGGAGTGGTAATGTTGGATCTTGAGGTAGATCATTTCCCATCTTTCTGAGTTGATTCCCAATTTTCTGAGAAACCACCATAGGGAAACTAACACTTTAATAGTCATCTTGATGGACATGGGATGGTATCCCATTTTGTTTTTACTTGTAATTTATTGGTAACTATCAGATTTTTATTATATTTTATTTATTTATTTGCCATTCCCATCTTGTCTTTTAAGAAATACAATTTTAGATGCTGTGCTTATTTTTAATTTTCTTTTTTTTTCTTGAGCCATATTAGTTACTTGTATATTTGGGATACTACCCTGTTTTCCACCTGTATGGTGGTATAGATATCTCCTCCGGGTCCAGAGGTTATTGACTACTTTGTCACAGGTTTTTTAAATTGATACACCCCTTTCTCTCTGTTTTCCTACTGTTACTTGTGGCTTTGGAGTCCTAAGAAATAGCTTTCTAGAGCAATGTTGTAGACTATGTAACATCATTATATCACATATTATGTTTAGGCCTCTTACCCAATTGTTGTTTACTTTACACATAGTATAAGATAAAACGTTCACTTTTAGTCTTGTCTGTGTGACAATCTAAAGCCTTTTATTGAAACTACATTTTTTCTTAACTGTTTATACTTGACACCTTTGTTTTTGTTTGAAAAACAATTGATTATAAATACTTGAGTTTATTTCCAGGGTTTCCTATCCTATTAGTCAATCTTTCTCTATTTAAAACTTATTTTTTAAATAAAACTTTATATCTTGAAATCAAGTGTCATACTTCCAGTTTTATTGTTTGTTTGTTTGTTTAATGTTTCTTTATCTGTTTTGGGTCTTCTCTGATTCCATGCAGTGTTTAAGACTACTTTATCTGTGAAGGAAAATGATACTGTTATTTTAACAATGATTTGTTAAATGTGTACATCACATTGGTTGTATAGACATTTTCACAGTATAGCTTCCTTTGATCCATGATGATATATATTGCTCCCTTTATTTATGTCTTCTTCCATTTTCCTTCATCAATGTTTTATAGTAGGGTAGAAATGTTTCATATCCTTGGTTAAATTTATACCTCAGACCTTCTGATTGATACCAGATTAGTCAGATTAATTCTTAGCAATGTACAGCAGCAGTGACTTCTTACCCATTGAGTTCCTTTTGGTACTTCATTCTCAATATGAATGAGTTTTCAATAGTCAACTCTAAAGTTGACCAATAATTTAAGGAAAACTTTCAACATTAATTAAAAAAAGGACCAAAAATTATTTAATAGAATCATGAGGAAGATAAAAATGAAAGTAACCAAAATATAAAATACAAAAGAAACAGAAAAAAAATAAACTCAACTAGAAGGAAATAGTCTGTAGTTAATATTCTCAAAGAATCACTAGAAAATATTGTAGATGTTAAATAAAAATAATTGCTACATAACACTTTTATTGTAAAAAGGCAGATATTTTAAATTAAAAATATAGCAAATAATACCAAAATAGAAAATAAAACAGAGTAAAAATGATTATAGAGCACTCCCAAGAAACTGAATAAGAAAAGAATTAAAATCAAAACCTCAAAATAACCTAAGAATCCTCAGTGAGGCTTATCGTATTGCACGTATGAATCTCAAGAGAAAGAAGAACATGCACACTAAAGGGAGGAGAGAGAAAACTAAAATGTCAGTAAGATCTAATCAGAGAACACTTAGAACTTCTTCAGAGCTAGAAGGATATAACCTCTACCTTGAGGATATTCACTAAGGATGACTCAGTCAATGAGAAAATACATAAGGGAAAATGTTTCAGCATACCAGCAATAAAAAACTTTCAGGGATTTTTTGAGGGACACAGAAAGGGGTAGTTAACATTTGAGAAGTAAAATAGTAGCAGTGAATCATGTTCTTCAAACGTTAATTACTACAAATTATGTAGTAATATCATATAGGGAAGACTATCATCTCCCCACTTCAAAAACACATATTTTCTTTTGTTTTCCATGGAACATTTTCTAAGAAACTACTGGGCAGCATTCATATATATATATATATATATATATATATATATATATATATATATATATATAATTGTTTACTTATAAATATCTATATTTATATCAAGAATATTCATACCAATAAAAATATAGTTATATACAACTACCATTGATGTTGAAAAATACATAAAAATTCTAATGTACATAAATTAGGAATATGGAAAATGATGTAATTAATTAACTCCAAGAAAAATAAAGTCACTGTTCTAGTTCATTTCTTGATCTTGACTATTTAAAAGTTACCATTACCTGAACTACAGACACCCATAAACTCCAAATTTAACATTATTTAAGAAATGTGAGCTATGGATGCAGGACATGTATTGATCCATAATTGTAAACAGCCGTTGTTGATTAAAACTGATAAATGAAGAAAGAAACAGAAGATCAAGAACAATTATAAGATTAATACTAGATGAAAAGGCAAAACAGATGAAAATAGTTGTCTCTTGGGACACAGAAAATAAAGATGGATGGGGTAGGAAAGTGTTAGTATTCACTATTTAGTCTTCTAATTTATATTAAATCAATTGTAGAAGTATTGCAGCTGTTCAGTGTAATGGTGCGTACCTATAATCCTAGTACTCAGAAAGTTAAGAGCGTTTAAGTTTAAAGCTATTCTAGGCTATGTATCAATACTTTATCTCCATAATAATAAATAAAACAGTAGTCTTCCTTTTGTGTAATTAAGATGCAATAGTTTATGATATAGTATAGGAAATTTTAAAGAAACAAGGAAGTACTTTAGTGAATACCTCTTTTTTTGTTACTGTTGACTATGTTCAAGTTACTCTTTTTAAAATTTTTGTTTTAAGTTTATTCTGTTTTGTGTGGGTTGTGTTTTACCTGAGTGGAAGTGTGTGCTCTGCCTGTGTACCTGGTGCCCTCAGAGACAAGTGCATGTCAGATGCCAGGGAACCAAAGTTCCACATGATTATGTGCTGCTTTGTCGGTGCTGGGACTGCAGCCGGGGCCTTTGCAAGAGCAGCAGTGTTTTTAGCCTCTTGGCCGTCTCTCCAGCCCCCCAAGCTATTCTTGATTTTAGTAATTTAAGTATAGCTAAAGAGTTTCTGAATTACCAACTTTGGATCATTTCCCCTTGTGTTTCACTCTTTTATATTCTGAATTTAACTTCTTTTCTTTACTCTTTCCTAATGCTTGATCTGAATTTTATTTTATTAATTTTTTAAATCCTTCTCCTTAAAGCAAAGTGTTCCTATTTCTCTCAAGGTAGTTGATTTGGCCTATTGGTTATTTGCAGATATTTTAAATTTTCACATATGTATAAATGTGAATATTCACTTGAGAGGTATGGTATCATGTTTGGTTTCTGTTGCTATGATCAACACCATGACTAAAACCAGTTTGGTCTTACACTTTACCATCCATCTTCCAGGGAAGTCAAGGAGAACTTCAAGGCGAGAACTGGAGAAGAGTATGGCTTGCTAGCTTGCTTCCCTCGACTAGTTTCTCTGGTTTTCTCAGTTACTTTTCTTTTTTTTTTTTCTTTCTGTAAATTTTCTCTCTTTTTTATTATTATTATTAAAATATTTCCACCTCATCCCTACCTCCCATTTTCCCTCCCCCTTCCCCTACTCCCCTCTCCCTCTCTCATCCAAAGAGCAGTCAGGGTTCCCTGCCCTGTGGGAAGTCCAAGGTCTCCCCCCTCCATCCAGGTCCAGGAAGGTGCGCAACCAAACAAACTAGGCTCCCAAAAAGCCAGTACAAGCAGTAGGATCAAAACCCAGTGCCATTGCCCTTGGCTTCTCAGTCAGCCCTCACTGTCCGCCACATTCAGAGAGTCCGGTTTGATCCCATGCTCTTTCAGTCCCAGTCCAGCTGGCCTTGGTGAGCTCCCATTAGATCAGCCCCACCGTCTCAGTGGGTGGGCGCACCCCTCGCAGTCCTGACTTCCTTGCTCAGTGCTGGCCCATCTGTCTAAGGATGGCGCTATCACACTGGACTGGACCCCTCTGCATCAACTAGTGATCAAGGAAATGGCCCACAGACACGCCCATGTGGGCCAGTCTGACAGAGGCAATTGAAGTTACCTCAAGTGAAGTTGACAAGTGAAGCTAATTATGACAAATGGTTTTATACTTTTGCTGGGCAGAGTATTCTATATATGTAATATGCCTAATTGATTTATTTTATTGCTTGGGTCTTCTGTTTCTCTATTGGTTTTCTGCTTAGTTATATCATTCATTATTGAAAGGATATTAGCCAAGTCTTCAAATATTGCTAATCTGTCTATTTTTCTCCTCGGTTCTATGAGTTCTAGGACATTTTTGTTAGGTTTGTAATTTTGCCTAATAGCTTTGTCTTCCTGACATTTTTATTCTTAAAAATATCTTTGTCTTGATTAAAAATTCTTGCAATACAAATGCATCCTGTCCAGCTCGTTTGGTTGCTGTTTCTGTGCTTAAATCAAAAATGTGTCTGTAACTGGCTGTGGTGCCATGTGACCTGAATCCCAACACTTGGTAGGCAAAAGCGTGTGGATCTCTATGCGTTCACTGTGTGTGTGTGTGTGTACGTACATATATTTTGTGTATATTTCATATGTCATGCCTATATTTCTTGTTTTTTTTCCTTTGTGTGAGTTATTTTGCATTAGAGTTTATGTAATCCAGTCAGGCATTTAACAAATTGTGTACCTGAGGCTGGTCTTGAACTCCAGGTGCTCATGATTCCCCCTGATTCCCCCTTCCTAGTGGGATTATAGGCATGCACCACTATTCTTGGTCTGGCCTGGACTGGTCTGGCTCTCTGTATCTCTTCTAAATTGTAAAACACATTTCATCTGATACTAGGAAAGTTATGTTAGTTCATTTTTTGCTTTAGTTTAAATGATATGTTTTGTCTACTTTTACTTTTGATATTGGTATCCTGGTATTTTATACATATGTAAGTATGTGTGTGTGTGTGTGTGTGTGTGTGTGTGTGTGTGTGTGTGTGTGTAATGGATAGTGTGTAACTGGGTTGGGTTTATTATCCATTCTGCAAGTCTTTGTCTTTGAAAAGAACAGTAATTGGTGTTTCTGTAGGAATTTTATCTACTGTGTTGGCATTTGTTTTCCTTGTCTGTCTTTCCATCACTAGTTCTCTATCATTCCCATCTGCTTTTTGTTTTGTTTTGTTTTATTTATAACTGGTATTTTAGGTTCTTTAAAATATCATAGTAGAAATGAAAGAAAATATGTATACCATATGATATCTTTTCCTTATTTTGAGCCTCCTTGGAGAATTCACAAGAGTAATTGCAGTAGGTAAAAGTAAAGAGTCGTGAAAACCTTAAAATCACTATTGCTAAAACTGATCATGTCATTAAATGCCACCTCAGCTGAACTTTCGGGTAAAGGAAAAGAAAGAAAATCTTTCTTATATTCTGACTCTTAGACAAAGAAACAAAGAGATACTCTTTGTCTTTGTCATTAGAAACCTATTCTCACTCTGTCTCTCTCTATGGCTCTGACTGGACTGAACTTACGATGTAGACCAAACTGAAGTCAAACTCACAGAGATACACCTGCCTCTGCTCCCCAAGTGCTAGAATTAAAGGTGTGTGTCAATATGCCCAGAAGTCCTTTATTTGATGACTTTTAAATATGCTGTAAAAGTATAATAAAATATAATATTATTAGTTATTTGTGGTGAGAGTATATTAGTATCTAAAGTAAATTCAACACAACTGCATTACATAATGATGCGCATGTAAGGGGCTTAAATAGTGAGACACTATCACTAGAAAACAAAGTAAACAAACAGATGACTCAGAGAGCAAATTGTTTGCTGTGCATATGAGAGCTTGAGATTGCACTGTAAAAGCCAGGTGCAGTGTATGCAACTGTAACTCAAGTGGGAGTGGGTAGAAGCAGAAGGCTATAGAAGCTGGCTTCGCAATATTATTTAACTGCAACTAGGCTTTGGGTTCGGTGAAAGACCCTGTCTCAAATAGGTACTTTACTAAATGAATGTGGATAAGTGATCAAGGAAAGAAATCCTAATATCAGTCTCTGGTCTCCACGTGAGCACACAGATAAACACACATGTTGACGTGCACATCTAAAAGCATAGATAATCCCTTCTTAAATATAACTATGCATTCTGTAGTTAAATCACTCCTATTCTTTCAGTAAGTCTACAGACTTAAATAATTTCTGTCAGAAAAACATCTGGAATAACCAATAACAAAGATACAGATTTGTAAAGCTATAGATTAATTTCTTTTAAAGAAATAGGTTTCAAAGTTTTTAACTACATACAAACATGAAAGACATCAAAGATCCTTTTAATTTTCAGTTCTCACTGTCTAATAACGTGCACCAAGAACCTTTTTATTCATACGAAAAAAACCAGATTCGAAGGCATTTTCTTGTTTAGCGAAACTATCAGCAGTCATATTTAGTGTTGAGTTGAAAAAAGATTATTGCATTTAGTAATTTCACTGACATTACCTCTTTTAACAATGATTTTGAACCTGTTTGAAGGTTTGAGTGTTCTTTGATTATCAAGAACAACCAGAAGGCAACCATGCATTTTAGGTTATTCTTTGAGAACAAAATTTTTCATAAATCAGCAATAAAAGAAATTACTCCTTCAAATACAACAGCAAGCAAATTCATATTGTTCTAGCGACTCTGGTCACACTTACTACTTACTGCTTACAGTTGGTACTATGGTACTTCACCACTCTAGCAATGCCTGGGTGAGGTAAACACCATTAAGGATAACAAACACTAGAGGATCAATCAATAAATCTGCTGTAAACTCCTTGGTCCTCAGGACCCATGCAAACTTTACTTCTTTCGCTGTCTGACAAAGTCCTTGATCTCAGAGTCTCTTAACTCTAATCTTCTATAAAGGTACCTTATATATTATGATGAATGCCAGTGCTGGAAAAACCCATGTAAATGTATTTTAATTTGGAAAGGTGATTTGCTACATCAAACACATATTTCATCTGTTAGAACCATCTGAAAAGATAGCATTCATCTTCATACTGACTGTCAAATGAATGGATTGAAATGACTCCTATTTTTTTCTGATGCTGAGCAAGTCTGAGTAGAAGATCGTCTTCATGGATGCAGTTACAGCCTATGCCATCATATCTGTAATTGTAAGACCTACAGTTTCATGTAATAGGTTTCCATAGGCACCACATGGAAAGAGAATGAATTTTAAGCAGGTTTGTAAGTGTTAACATTGCTGCTTTACAAGTTCTAAGATGACCTTTGAGACTAGCTATGTGTATCCTGGTAAATATTAATTGTTCAGGTCTTTCTTCTCAGTAAAGGAAAACTTACCATATGGAAAAGCAGGACTGTGTCCCTGTCTCATAGGCCTCTTAAATAATTGCCCATCGTTTCCACAGAATCGGTGGTAATGATGTCATTTCTAAGACCTGTGCCATCTCTCAATCTTCACTCTACTAATGTGTCAGCCTTGGTCTGAACAAGTATTTTTTTTTCAAAGTTTATTAAATTATAAAAGTTTCCATTTCCGCCACTCCTCCCAACACCCTCCCACTCCCCCCACTCCCTCTCCTCCCTCTCCATCCCTAAGAGCAGTCAGGGTTTCCTGCCCTGTGGGAAGTTCAAGTTCCTCCCCCCTCCTTCCAGGTCCAGGAAGGTGAGTATCCAAGCAGACTGGATCCCAAAAATCCAGTATATACAGAGGAAACAAGTCCCAGAGTCATTGTCAATGGCTTTTCAGAAAGACCCCATGCCAGCCACATTCAGAGAATCCGGCCACATTCAGAGAATCTGGTTGGATCACGTGCTCGTTCAGTCCCAGTCCAACTGGCCTTGGTAAACTCTCATTAGATCAGTCCCCTTGTATCAGTGGGTGATCGCACCCCTCGCGGTCCTGATTTCCTTTTTCATGTTCTTCCTCCTTCTGCTCCTCATTTGGACCTTGGGGGGCTCAGTCTGGTGCTCCAATGTGGGTCTCCGTCTGTATCTCCATCCATCATCGGATGAAGGTTCCCACTGGTCTTGCCTTCTTTGCTCACATTCTCTTTCCTCTACTTCTCATTTGGACCTAGGGAGTTAAGTCCAGTGTACCAATGTGGGTCTCTGTCTCTATCTTCATCCATCGCCAGATGAAGGTTCTATGGTGATAAGCAAAATATTCGTCAGTATGGTTATGGGCCAAGGCCGGTTCAGGCACCCTCAACTCTGTCCAGAGAACAATCTGGGGATCTCTCCTTGGACCTGGGATCCCATTTATAATCAAGTCTCTTGTAAACCCTAAAATGACTCCCTTAGTTGAGATATATTCTTCCCTGATCCCATATCCATCCTTCCTCCCTCCCCCCCATCCCAGTCCCCCGAGCTTTCCCCATTCTTCCCCTATTCCTTTCTCTCTAACCCTCTCCCCTTTCAACAACCCTCCCACCCCCCCCCATGCACCCGAGGTTACCTGGGACTCTTGTCCATTTCCAATCTCCAGGAGGATAACTACATGGTTTTCATCAGGTTCACCTTCTTATTTAGCTTCTCTAGTATCACGAGTAATAGGCTCAAAGACCTTTAATTATGGCTAGAATCCACTTATGAGTGAATACATACCATATTCCTCTTTTTGGGTCTGGCTTACCTCACTCAGGAAAGCGTTTTCTATTTCCATCCATTTGCATGCAAAATTCAAGATGTCATTGTTTTTTACCGCTGAGTAAAACTCTAATGTATATATGTTCCACACTTTCTTTAACCATTCTTCTATTGAGGGGCACCTAGGTTGTTTCCAGGATCTGGCTATTACAAATAGTGCTGCTATGAACATAGTTGAACAAATGCTTTTGTGGTATGATAGGGCATCTCTTGGGTATATTCCCAAGAGTGGAATTACTGGGTCCTGAGGGAGGTTGACTCCCAGTTTCCTGAGAAACCGCCACACTGATTTCCACAGTGGCTGCACAAGTTTGCATTCCCACCAACAATGGATGAGAGTTCCCCTCACTCCACATCCTCTCCAGCATAGACTATCATTGGTGTTTTTGACTTCAGCTAATCAGACTGGTGTAAAATGATATCTCATAGTTGTTTTGATTTGCATTTCCCTGATCGCTAAGGAGGTTGAGCATGACCTTAAGTGTCTTTTGAACATTCGAAGTTCCTTTGTTGAGAATTCTCTGTTCAGATCAGCACACCATTTTTTAATTGGGTTAATTAGAGTTTTAGTGTCTAGTTTCTTGAGTTCTTTGTATATTTTGGAGATCAGGCCTTTGTCTGATGAGGGGTTGGTGAAGAACTTCTCCCAGTCTGAAGGTAGCCTTTTTGTCTTACTGACAGTGTCCTTTGCTTTAAAGAAGCTTCTCAGTTTCAGGAGGTCCCATTTATTCATTGATTCTCTTATTGTCTGTGCTACTGGGGTTCTACCTAGGAAGTGGTCTTCTGTGCCTATGTCTTGTAGACTACTTCCCACTTTCTCTTCTATCTGGTTCAAAGTGGTCAGATTAATGTTGATGCCTTTAATCCATTGGGACTTGATTTTTGTGCATGGTGATAGATATGGATCTACTTTCATTCTTCTACAGGTTGACATCCAGTTCTGCCAGCACCATTTGTTAACGATGCTTTCCTTCTTCCATTGTATACCTTTAGCTCCCTTGTCGAAAATTAGGTGTTCATAGGTTTGTGGGCTATCATATCGTCAGCAAATAACGAAAGTTTAACTTCATACTTTCCAATTCGAATCCCCTTGATCCCCTTATGTTGTCTTATTGCTATTGCTAGAACTTCAAGCACTATATTGAAGAGGTATGGAGAGAGTGGACAGCCTTGTCGCGTTCCTGATTTTAGTGGAATGCTTTGAGTTTCTTTCCTTTCAGTTTGATGTTAGCTGTTGGCTTGCTGTAAATAGCTTTTATTATATTTAGGTATGATCCTTGTATCCCCAATCTCTTCAACACCTTCATCATAAAGGGATGTTGGATTTTGTCAAATGTTTTTTCAGCATCTAATGAGATGATCCTATGGTTTTTCTTTCAGTTTATTTATATGATGGATTACATTGATAGATTTGCGTATGTTGAACCAGCCCTGCATCTCTGGAATGAAGCCTACTTGATCATAATGGATAATTTTTCTAATGTGTTCTTGGAATCGGTTTGCCAGGATTTTGTTGAGAAATTTTGCGTCAATGTTCATGAGTTAGATTGGCCTGTAATTCTCTTTCTTGGTTGTGTCTTTATGTGGTTTTGGTATCAGGGTAACTGTAGCTTCATAAAAAGAGTTTGGCAATGACTCTGCTGTTTCTATATTGTGAAATACCTTAAGGAGTATAGGTATCAGCTCTTCTTGGAAGTTCTGGTAGAATTCTGCATTGAAACCATCTGGTCCTGGGCTTTTTTTTGGTGGGGAGGTTTTTGATGACAGCTTCTTATTCTTTGTGACTAACAGTTCTAGTTAGATTGTTCACCTGGTCTTGATTTAACTTTGGTAAATGGTATTTATCTAAAAACCAATCCATTTCTTGTACATTTTTCAACTCTTCTGTTTCTATATTGTGAAATACATTAAGGAGTATAGGTATTAGCTCTTCCTGGAAGTTCTGGTAGAATTCTGCATTGAAACCATCTGGTCCAGGACTTTTTTTGGTAGGGAGATTTTTGATAACAGCTTCTAATTCTTCACGACTGACAGGTCTATTTAGATTGTTCAGCTGGTCTTGGTTCAACTTTGGTATATGGTACTTATCTAAAAAAATGTCCATTTCTTTTACATTTTCCAACTTTGTGGCATATAAACTCTCGTAGTAAGATCGAATGATTCTCTGAATTTCCTCTGTGTCTGTTGTTATGTCCCCCTTTTCATTTCTGATCTTATTAATTTGAGTGTTCTCTCTCTGCTGTTTAATTACTTTGGCTAGGGGTTTGTCAATCTTGTTGATTTTCTCCAAGAACCAACTTTTTGTTTCGTTGATTTTTTTGAATTGTTTTCTGTGTTTCTATTTTGTTGATTTCAGCCCTCAGTTTGATTATTTCCTGTCTTCTACCCCTCCTGGGAGAGTCTGCTTCTTTTTTTTCCAGAGCTTTCAGGTGTGCTGTTAAGTCTCCAATATGTGCTTTCTCCGTTTTCTTTAATTGGGCACTTAGTGCTATGAACTTTCCTCTTAGCACTGCTTTCATTGTGTCCCATAGTTTTGAGTATGTTATGTCTTTATTTTCATTAAATTCAAGGAAGACTTTAATTTCTTTCTTTATTTCTTCCTTGACCCAGGGATGATTCAGTAGTTGACTGTCAACTTCCACGCATTTGTAGGCTTTCTGGTTTTCGAATTGTTATTGAATTCTAACTTTATTCCATGGTGATCCGACAAGACACAGGTGGTTACTAATATTTTTTTGTATCTGTGGAAGTTTGCTTTGTTACCGAGTATGTGGTCAATTTTCGAGAAGGTTCCATGAGCTGCAGAGAAGAAGGTATATTCTTTCCTGTTTGGGTGGAATGTTCTATAGATATCTTTTAAGTCCATTTGATTCATTACCTCTAGTAATTTCTCTGTTGAGTTTCTGTTTGATTGACCTGTCCATTGGTGAGAGAGGTGTGTTGAAGTCTCCTACTATTAGTGTGTGTGGTTTGATGACTGCCTTGAGTTCTAAAAGTTTTTCTTTTATATAAGTGGGTGCTTTTATATTAGGGGCATAGATATTCAGGATTGAGACTTCCTCCTGATGAATTGTTCCTGTCATGAGTATGAAATGTCCATCTCCATCTTCTGATTGATTTTAGTTTGAAGTCAATTTTATTAGATATTAGAATGGCCACACCTGCTTGTTTCTTAGGTTCGTTTGCTTGGAAAACCTTTTCCCAACCCTTTACTCTGAGTAGATGTCTATCTTTGTGGTTGAGGTGTGTTTCTTGTAAACAGCAGAATGTTGGATCCTGTTTTCGTATCCAATCTCTTAGTCTGTGCATTTTTATAGGTGAATTGAGTCCATTAATATTAAGTGATATTAATGACCAGTGGCTGTTGATTCCGGTTATTATTTTTGTGTGTGTGTGTGTAGTAGAGTTTGTGTGTTTCTCTTCTTTGAGTTGTAGTTGTGAAGGGTTGCTAGATGTCTGAGTTATTGTAGGCAGTGATGGCAATGTTGGATTCCTTGGGTTGCGATTTTCCTTCTATTACTTTATGTAAGGCTGGATTTGTAGCTACGAATTGTTTAAATTTATTTTTATCCTGGAATATTTTGTTATCTCCGTTGATAGTGAACAATAGCTTGGCTGGGTATAGTAGTCTGGGCTTGCATCCCTGGTCTCTTAGTTTCTGCCGTACCTCTATCCAGGATCTTCTGACTTTCATGGTTTCCATAGAGAAGTCTGGTGTAAGCCTGATAGGTTTTCCTTTATAAGTTATTTTTCCTTTTTCCTTTGCAGCTCTTAATATTTGTTCTTTATTTTGTATGTTTTGTGTTTTGATTATTATATGGCGAGGGGATGGTATTTTTTTTTTGATCCAGTCTATTCGGTGTTCTGAATGCTTCTTGAACCTTCATAGGAATATCGTTCTTTAGATTGAGAAAGTTTTCTTCTATAATTTTGTTGAATATATTTTCTGGGCCTTTGATCTGCAGTTCTTCCCCTTCTTCAATCCCTATTATTCTTAGATTTGGTTTTTTTATTGTGTCCCAGATTTCTTGAATGTTTTGTGAAGAGAATTTGTTGGATTTGCCGTTTTCTTTGACCAGAGCGCTTATTTTCTCTATTGTATCTTCAGAATCTTAGATTCATTCTTCAATCTCTTGTATTCTATTGGTTATGCTTGATTCTGTAGTCTCCGTTCGTTTACCTAGGTTTTCCATTTCCAGCCGGATCTCAGTTTGTGTTTTCTTCATTGCCTCCATTTCCGTTTTCAATTCTTGGACTGTTTCCTTTACCTGTTTGATTGTTTTTTTCTTGGTTTCTCAGGGTATCATTCACGGATATACTTATTTCTTCAAACTTTTTGTTATACTTCTCATCCATTTCTATACTCATTTCTTCAAACTTTTTGTTGTACTTCTCATCCAATTCTTTAAGGGAGTTATTCATATCCTGTTTAAGGGACTCTATTGCTTTCATAATGGCACTTTTTCCCACTTCTTCTGGATTAAGGTGTTCAAGTCCTTCTATTGTTGGGTCGTTGGGATCTGGTGTTTTCATGTTGTTTTTCAGATTGTTGGACAAGGTCTTGCCTTGGCGTCTGCCCATCTCTTCCTTCAAATGCTCTCTATTGGATCTTCTGGTACCGGGTCAGGTTCCCTTGTTGGGCAGGGACTTCACTGACAGAATGCCTACCTTTCCTCAGGCAGGCTATTGAAGCACAGGCACTCCCTCCTTCCGGGATGCGCCTACAGCCCAGGCCCAGCCTGCAAGGCAGCTGAGCTGGGGAAATTTTATGGCCCCAGGGGGAAGGGAGAAATATAGGAATTTGTACCTGGATGGAAGCTGGGATGGCAGGCGGGAGAGCTTAGCAGGGTTGAGCCAGCACTGCAGGGTGACCTGGGAGACTCTGGGGTCGGGGAGAGTCCGAGCTCCTCCTCGCTGGGCCCCTGCCTCACTGCGGGCCAGAAGCACACTCACCCCTCAGATGGCCCTCTGCTAGAAGTCAGGGCCCCTTGCTGATTAGGAATCTGAACAAGTATTTTTTAAACATGCCATTTTCATATATTTATTGGTCCCCCTCACATGTATGTGTGCGCGCACACATGCACTTGTGCATGTGTATGGGTACAAGTTTAAAGGCCCAGTACATGTCAGTGTTCTTCCTCAGTCACCTCCGTTTTTTGACACAGGTCGCTGAACCAGAAGCCCAGATTAGCTAGTTTAGCTGGTCAGATCTTGCCATCTTTGCTTCCCTTTCTTGGACTGAGACTGCAGGCAAGGGCTGCCACACTTAGCTTCTACCATGGGTGCTGGGAATTCAAATCCTGGGCGTTCATGCCTACACAGCAAGCTCTTTCCTGACAGAGCCATCTCTCAAGGATTCAAGCAATGTTTCTTTTACTGTATGTTTTAGTGTTGTTTTCTTGTTGCTTTCCCTTGTAATTCTAATTAACATTATAACCCAAAACAACTTAATTTAGATTAATACTAACTTAATTAAAAGACAAAAACTTTGGGTATGATTTTATTCAATCCCTATCTAGTTTTTACCAATGTTGTCTCTCAAATTATGTTTCTATCTATTATTAACCTAGTCAAGGGGGCTGGAGAGATGGCTCAGTGGTTAAGAGCACTGCCTGCTCTTCTAAGGTCCCGAGTTCAATTCCCAGCAACCACATGGTGGCTCACAACCATCATCAATGAGATCTGGTACCCTCTTCTGGCCTGCAGGCATACATGCAGACAGAATACTGAGAATACTGTACACATAATAAATAAAAAAAAATTTAAAAAACCTAGTCAAAATATCTTAGAATTTTAAATTTTGTGTTTGTCTTTTAAACCAGTTCAGTGAGGAAAAACAAACAAATTTATACATATATTTTTTGTATAAGCTTTTAGATTAGTGATTTTTGTTAATGTTTTTTCTTTCTCTATTCAGATTAAAATTTCTCTCTAATATGCTTCTCTTTGCTCTAAATGATTCTTCTATTAGTTTTTTTGTCAGAATTGATGCAATATTTTCAGGGTTTTGTGTGGTGTGGGTGTGAGTTTAAAGATCTTGACTTCTTTGTGATAGTTGCATACTGAATGTAAAATCTTTAGTATGTTTTTCTTTCAGGACTTAAAACTTTTCTTTCTCTTTTATCTTTTTGTAATTCAGGGTTGTAACTTGGGGGATAAAGTTTTAATCTCAGGGGAGAAAAGAATACTGTTGCTTTGAAAATGCTCTGGAAGGATTGTTTGGACAGCGATAGTCTTCAGTGAGCTGAAATGAAGTCTAGAATAAAGTGGACTATCAGATCAAAAATAAATAGCGAGAGTCCTCTGCGGGACAGGTCTTTGAGAACTGTGTCTGCACGACTATAGAACTATGTATCTGCAGCTTCTCGCCTTCAGGTTTGCAAGCACAACTGCCACAGGAGTATGAGTGAGGCTTCTTCATCCCTGAGGAAGGCTGTGCCCCCTCGCTCATCATTCCTAGTTTGCCCATGAATTAAATTAACAAACATATCCTTACTTTTTGAGTAATTTATATTTCTAGTGACAGAGACTGAGAAAGTAAATTATATTGTTTGTATGATGTTAATCAGTTTTGTGGAGAAAAATAAATTAGAAAGTATTGCCAAGGAACTGGATTAGGGTTTTAGTTATAAAAAAAAAATAAGAAAACATCTGAAGACTTGATAGAGTGAGGCATGGGAGAATCTTGACAAAATTGGTCCAAGATGTGGAAACTGAGAAAGGAATGTGTGTTGCATCTGGCAGAAAGTGTGGGGTGGCCATTGTGATGGACTTGTATGGGCGAGGTGAGGGTGGAGAGCAGCAGAATTGCTCAGTGCTCAATGAGACACTAGGAAATAGGGTTTATTGGTTCTGTACTCACGGGTGTTTGTTCACCTGTGAATTTTCCTTCAAACCTTAACTTCTTTTACTCCTCTAACAATTAGTAACTCACTTCTTAACTCATGTTTCTTGGCTGTCTATTCTCTTCACATTCAGCAGTTTTTACTTGCAGCCTTTATCATGGATCTACTGCCAGCCTCTCAGCCTATAGATAATATTCATTTATGAACATTTTGAACACTATTTTTGTGCCAGATATTGTGCTGTATATTGCAGATACCATAATTATCAAACTATTGCAGGAATCTCTCTGGCATGAGCATCCAATACCAGTGAGAGTGGTAGCCCAAAGCCAGGGTAGCTCCTGAAATGCTCTGTTTCTGAGTCCAGATTGTATTCTCATTTTATACTCGTAAGCCACAAAGAGGAGCTGAGCAAGCCAGCAAGTAAGATTTATAGAGCCCATGTGGCAGGTAGCTTGGGGGCTTTTTGTTTTCAAAGACATAGGTTATAGTTGACAGTTGTAAGCTTTTGTGGTCAAGTTGCTAAGGACAATGACCTGTTCCATTTCAGATATTTCTCCAGGTCATTCTTTTTTAAATAGCAAAGTGAATTCATGCTTGTCAATAAGCAGTACAAGTGTGCTTTAAGTAAATAACTAAATGGATCAATATATTGGTATTTGATTTTCTCTACCTCATGCTACTTGATTGCCCTCAACAAAATTCAAAACAACGTGAGAAAGGGAGGGTGGATGATACAATTAGTTTTTGATGTTCCAGTGTAGTAAGTACTCAAGAACAGGCAGTGTCCAGTCATATGAGAGGCAGGTAGCTCCATCTATCATTGCAAGTGCAAGCTTTCTAAAGAAAACTGTACTCTTAAGAGAAATAATATGTGGCATTAGACTACACAAGAGAAAACACATGGTAATCAAACAAAATGGAGCAGTTGTGCACATGCTAAAACAAAGCCAAGCAAACAAAAGAACGGAACTGGGAGAAATTTCACATTTAGGGGACTGAAGGGAGACTGAGTGACTCAGCGTGGGTCTGGATGAAGAGCATGGAATCTTCAGGCCCTAGGAAAGTATTTGATGACCCATTTGTCACCAACCAGCCATCTTTAAATGTTGACATGATTATTAATCTGCCAGAATAGATTTCTACCAGTGAGTGCTATGACGTAGCTCAGAGGTAGAGAGCTTGCCTAACATACCCAATACCCTAACTCCATCCCTAGCACTGGTGGGGAAGGGGTACCAGCCATTTCCTATTGACTTTAGAGACTACAAAATAGAGACTACAAAACAGCACATAAAGGAGTTTTAATTTAGCATTTACCTCTGCATCATGAGCTATCAGTTCCCACCTTATCCTTAAGCCCCAACAGTATAGAACTGCTTGTAATTGCACCCCAGAAAAGAGATTCCAAGTATCAGGCCATGTCAAATTCTTATAATGTTATTCAACCCTTACCTACCACATGAATTCACATTTATCCTTTAAAAGTAATGTCTGACGTTATATTCTATAAAAGTCTTGTGTTAGCATTTGAACAGAGTGGTCCTAGGTAATTTTTCCTTGCAGTTACTATGTAGAACAGTTTGTTTGTTAAACGTCTCTGATAGTGTGACTTTTTCATAACTTTTGTGGGCTTTTTGTTTTCAGTCAGAACGTGTACCTCCTAGCATAGCGTCTGTGCCTGTGCTTCATTAAATAAATAGTGAATTTAATTCATACCAAAGAAAGCTTGATTAAATTTGACTAATTAGCTTCATGGCCAAGATCTAAATCAAGGCAGTCTGAGCTGGCACTGCTTTTAATAACTTTCTTAACATGGTACTTTGGCAACCACTACCAAACAACCAAAATTGAATTGCTAACCTCAAAAGGAAATCTGTCTGCTATTTTAAATTTGTCTTGTTCTAACAACATGTAACCCATTGAGTTTTCAACATACTAACTGGTAGAAGAGATTCCAGACATGTAGACCTAGCTTCAACTATGTAAATGTGCTGTAAAGATAGTCCCACATGTGTTTGGTACGCTATATAAGATAATTATGTAAGTGTACAAATGTACAATGATATTACTTTATATATCATGAGAGCATGAATAGAGATCAGTCTAGTGATGGGTCTTTCTATAGACATTATGACTTTTATATAGGTCATGTGAACAAGAAGTTATTGATAAGATCATTTTAAGGGATTTAATGGGTTGTAGTGGGTATCTTTCGAACAAAGAAGAGATGCCTATGAAATATTTTTACGGAAAAGGGTTTCTCTGTGTAGCTTTGGTGCCTTTCCTGGAACTAGCTCATGTAGACCAAGTTGGCGTCAAATTTACAAAGATCCACCTGCCTCTTCCTCCTGAGTGCTGGCATTAAAGGCCTGCACCACCACCGCCCAACATGCTAGTTTTCTAAAACTTGCATATAAATTATTTGCTTCTCTATTATTGTAGCTGAAATGACATTTTATTCTTAACTCTATTTTTATAGTGACTAGATCTTTTCTATTTGATATTTTTTATCAGATATATCAGACTTCAGCTATATATCAGACTTCAGATATATTTGTGTGTAATTTCTTCTTTCACAACATCTTAACATTGGATGTAGAGGACTTAAAATGTGAAAACGCCAATGTTTTTAATTTTAATTTAAAAAAATACAAAAATACAAATGTTTTTTTAAAAGCCCAAAGGAAAATACCCATAAAGAACATGCCACACTGATACCTTCAGGATTAGAATTCTTTATCTTAGTTTATTTTCAACCATGTCAGTAAATTATAGAGGCTAGCTGGATATTTTCTGAGAGGATCTTGCTGTGTTGCCAAGTATTGAACTCCTAGACTCGTGTTGTTCCTGCCTCAGTTTCCCAAGAGCCAGAGCTATAGGTACATACCACACTCCCAGCAAGGTTTGTAAATTAAGTATCAGAAGACACACCAGCTCTTCACCCTTTCATCCATTCAAGTGTTCATATGCTCATGGGTCCGCTTTCTTTACAGTAGTGAGAGATTTGTATCACTAGACTGAAAAGCTAGGGCTGCAGCACATCGTGTTAGAATTTGCACTATTTTTGTGCTATGTTAAATTGATATGTTTCACTTCTCTCAAGGAAGAAAGTTGATTTGATTTCAGATTACTTGATCAAGAAGCTAGCTTCAAAGCAGGTTTTAACAAGTGTTGTTTGGGGAAGGTCTGATACATGGGAGACGTTTGATATATTTATGTGTTCTTCCATCTTTTCATATACAGTATGATCAAAATTGGATGATGGTATTTACTTGGAGTAGGTTTACTTCAATTTGAACTGAAATTTCTTTGGGATATGTACATGTTAGTAACTGGAAACTTCTGTGTAGGTGGGTCATTGCTGTAGTTCTCAAATGGTTTTTTTACACTATGTTAATAGGAATTACATTTGGGGTTTAATCACACATATATTTTTTTCTTTCTGTAATTTGCTGTTTGGAATTGAGAATCTATATCTGTTTATAAAGCCATGCAATAAATGGAGCTAGGTTTTCAGGGTCGTGTTCTTTAGAGACAGCTTAGTTCTGGTAGTCTTTCAGAAAGGGAAACACAGGCAGACATTTTACTATTCTTGGCAGCTGTGTCACTGGAAAGACCCGGAGCCAGAGAGAGAGAGAATTCAGGAGGAATTCCGTCTTAGAATGCTATCAGTACTTCGTGTTACTTTTGTTTGGTAGTAATCTTTTGAACAGGCTCTGTACTGGTAAAGCTTTCATTTCCTATAACTCTTAATTTCTTAATCTTAAACCTTTATCATTCATAATATTTTTGCCATAATTTCCTAATTTATTTCAGCTTTAACATATGGTCCTAGCTGCCTCAGTCAGTTTGAAATAAAACAATTAAGTATTTTTAAAATGTGATCAGCACAAATCACTCATGTGTTGAGATAAATTTTATCTTAACTAGTCTTCAGAGACTGATCAATCTCCTTTTTATTCTGAATTTTTAGTCAGAAATTTGAAGACTAGAACATCCTTCAGCTGATTTCTCTTCCAATCTTCAACCTCTAAGTTCACATGATTTGTTAGCAAAATACAATTGATCATACCTAAAACTGTTTTGTGATTAATAAGAGCAACATAATTGTTTTTGTTAACACAGTGTGAATGTATTACAAATTAGAACAAGATTTTCTGCAAGTCTGGTTTTATCCTACAATTGCTTTTTAATACTTGTGTAGTTTTACGCGGTGGGGGGGGATTATCTTGGGTTAGAGTGTTTTGGGTTATTTCTTTTTAAGATTTTCTTTCAGTGTGTATAAATGTTTTATATGCTTGTCTGTCTGTGAACTAGGCATGTGCCTGATGCCTCTGGAGATCAGAGGAGAGCAAGGGATCACCTGGAACTGGAGGTACAGATGGTTGTTAGGCAGTGTGTGGGTGCTGGGAACTGAATGTGAGTCCTCTGCCAGAACACAAAATGCTCTTAACAGCTGAGTCATCTCCCGAGATCCTAGTGTGTCTATGTATCTTCTCTTTCTAAATTTGATTTATTTTCTACACTGTTTCTTTTAGAGCATAACTTATCTTTAAACTTCATAAATTACCATCAATTTAAATAAGATGATAGTAATTCTGATAAATTTCATATTAATGTAACTGTTAAGTATACATGTAGTCCAAGCCTCATTCCTAATATATAGCTATAGTCAAACATCTGTAGTCACGCATTTTTATAGTGAGAAAAATAGATGTATTTAGGATACCTAATCTTCCAGATAAAAGTTAGTTGCAAAATGATCTCTACCTTTTGGTACTGATTATCACAATAGTGATTATGAATATCTCTTTATTTTGCTAAGATACAAATGGTGTGAATCCTCTGCCTGTATCCTCTAGGAAGCTCTTGTTGGGTGTGTCAGTCTCCCAAAGGCCAGTTCCTTATCTAAGCTGAACAACTGACATTTGAGCTGATCCACACCAGTGAGACCAGGTCTTCAGCAAAATTGTCATGTTTCAGCATATAAGTATGCCTGATTTCTTAGCCCACGTGCAGGCAACTCTAAGCCTTGTGTCTTCTTCTTACTGCTTGAGTTCTCCCCGTGCAATTAGACTTATGTGTCCTCTGGGATCCCTGGACCTGCTGTGCCTTCTGTCCTGTGCCCGTGCTTCTCATGCCCTGCACTTCACCCCCTCCACTGACACTTAAAGTTAGGTTTCTTCACTTCTTGTGTGATAAGCAGCTTCTGGAGGAATCCCAACTACAGCATTATTATTTATACAATTGATAAACTGTTTAGACAAATTGACCGCTATAAGCATCTTTTATTGTAGCTATAAAACATTTAATATTATAGGTCCTTTTCCATTTTCTTTTTCCCACAACTGTTAAAATTGCTAACTAACAAATACAAGTAAAAAATTAGCAAGAGTATGTGACTAAATAAAGTATCTTACATGCTCAATATATTGTTAAAATCTAAAAATAATTTATAATACTAAAATCTATATGTGCATACACACCTATGGCCTAAACTAAAACAAATTTTAATATATTAAAATGCTCAAATATAAATGTTTATGGGTACCTAAAATTGTAAAAAAAATGGAATCAGTAAAAATAGTATAGAATAAAATTCTAGGACCCTAAAAACTAATATTCAAAGAACTTAATGTACCAAGAAACTAATAAAATATTCATCAGCTACCTTGATACTAAAATAAGATGTAATAAAGTATTAAATGAAAGTATTAAGAGTAATCTAAAAATACTGCAGGTGTAGAAATGAAATTCATTTTATCACACTGAGCAGTCATTCAGAGCTGGAAATGGTCACAAAGCACTCAAAGCCTTAGAGTAGAAGCTAAATGTAAGGAGTTGTAAGTCAGAGATGGTGACCAGCTTAATTTCTTTGGTGCAGACAGGCACATTCTTATGAGCTATGAAGTGCCCAGCAGGTGCCTGTTCACTCTGTTAGGTGAAAGCCTATTTGCGAACTTGAAAAAAAAAAATTCAATTACAAAAGAGAGGCACGAAGCCCATCTCCTGGACCCTAGTTTGTGATTAATTTTTTTCCATCCTTTATTGTTTTTCTAAAAACCAATAAGAGATCTGTAAATAAGGAATAAAGAAAACTCAGGAGCATTAGCTATGTGGAAGATCTATCATAGCAAGTTCATAGCAAGTTGACACATCAATGTGAATAGAGGAATTTCACAGGGTCTCACCTAGAGAAAGAACTATAGGCAGCCAATTGCTGCTTTGAGGAGACTTAGACAATTCCAGTTGGTAAGCTCTGAACATATCCACAAATGAACAAAACTAGTCATATATTTGATGGGTTGTTTGTTTATATACACGTTGGCAACCTGGGGAGCTGGCTAAATAATGAAAAAAACTTGTTGCTTTTGCAGAGTACCTAGGTTCAATTCCTAGTATACACACGAAGGTTCACTACTCTTTATAATTCCAGTTCCAGAGGAATGCAATAAGCCATTTTGGCCTTTGGGGCACCAAGCACATATGTGTACATACTTACATACAGGTAAAACACTCATACTCATAAAATAATAAGTAAATTTCAGTTTTATACATACACATATATGTATATGTAACAATAATTGAACAAGAAGTCATGAATGTGAGAGAGCATAGAGGAACCATGGGAAGAATTGGGGGAAGAAGGTATGTAAATATTTTGCTAATGTATATAAGGCGGAGTTCTCTAGGGTAACAGAACTGACACAATGAATATGTATATATGTATGTATAAAAGGAGATTTATTAGAGTGGTTTACAAGCCGTGATTTGGCTAGTTCAACAATGGCTGCCTCCCAGCAACTAAGACTCCTGTAGTTTTCCATTTCATGGGGCTAGGTATCTCAAATGATCTTCAGTCTACATGGAAACTGAAGGAGTAGGTTCTCACAACAGGGAAGGATAGCTCAGCAGCTGCAGAACAGATGAAATCGCCAGTGAGAGTGCCGGCCAGCATACTAAAGCAAAGGCTTCCTTCTCCCATCTTCTTTTATATGAACTGCCACCAGAAGCTGTACCCAGATTTAGGGTGGGGTCTTCCTACCTCAAATGATCCAGTCAAGGAAATCCCTCATAGGTGTGTCCAGCTGCTTGTGTTTTAGTTGGTTCCAGTTGTAGTCAGGTTGACAACCAAGATTGTCCACTGCAAGTCCATCCCTTGTCGAATTAACACAGAATTATATCACATTAGGCCATGCTTAATTTCTAAAGGAAAACAATAATCTGGCCATAATTCCACCTAATATTTCATAACTATTTCGTGTATAAACACAAATATATAACATTGTCTCTTGAGGAATTCTTAGTCTTTTATTGCCTCCTGTGTTAATGTGATAATGGCCACTGAAACTATCTCAATCAATGTTACATTACATACTGAAGAAATAAAGAAAATACAGATGTTGCCTAATACGTAAGTATATATGCACAAGCATGTTCTTAACATAGAAAAGAAATACCATGTCAGTTAGACTCCACATTTTTTCATATAGTTATATGTCCTTAGTTGGTATTTATAGCTATCTACATTTACTACTTGGTTTTTATAGCTATCTACTTTTACTACCTTCAGAAATACATCTTCTGCAAACACTTCAGCACATCCTGGTTATTTTCCTGGACGAGTGATAGCTCCTTTGCCATCTTACCTGGATTATATTGTTGTAGTTTCCAGTTAACTTTAATCACAGGGTATGGTAACATCAAGAGATACTCTAAAGGATCTCCTATACTCTAGACGTAATCTTCCATGCCTCCATGATAGAGAAACTATCCAATTTTCCCTTGGTCTTGGGTATCAATCACCCCTGCCAACACAGTTATTCATTTTCATAGTCACTAGGAGTGAAAATGATACAACTATTTCCATTCCCATCCCCTTATTCCTGGACTTGTGAATGCTGGCAGTGGGAGAAACTGTGTCATATGCTGCACACTATTAAAAGTATATACTACTTCCTCAAGAACGCTGCCCACATGCTCCCGGCTACTGCCTACTCACTGGCTCTGTAACAGTGTTTTCTGAAAGGATCTACCCATTCTTTCAGACCAGCTGCCTTTTGATGGGGAGCATGGTGAGACCAGTGGAGTCAATGATCATGGGCCCACTGTTGCACTTTTCCAGCTGTGAAGGGACTTCCTGGACCAGAAACAGTGCTGTGTGGAATATCATGATGCTGGATAAAGCATTCTGTAAGTCTATGATGGTGATTTTGGCAGAAACATTATGTACAAGAAAGATAAATCTGTAACCAGAATTAAGTACCTACTCCAGTAAGGACAAAGAGTTGTGCTTTCCATGAAAGAAGTGATCTAATGTAGTTTACCTGCCACCAGGTCACTGGCTGCTCACCCTGGGGAATGGTGTTGGCCTCTGTTGCTGGAAGATTGGCCCTCCAGGAGCAGCTAAAGTCAAGTCAGTCTCAGTGAGTGGCTCATGTTGTTGAGCCCATACATAACCTCTGTCTCTGTCACTGAGGCCACTTTTTTCCTGGACCCATTGGTCAATGACTGGGGTGGCTTAGAAAAGAGTCGGTCTGTCTGAAGACCACATCATCTTATCTACTTGATTATTGAACTCCTCTATTGAAGTCAATTTATAAGGGACACAAGTACCTTCATATCCTTTGTCCTTTTGAAGAGATCTATCTACATAACACTTCTCTAAATGTCCTTCTCATCAATTTTCCAGTCACTCTCTTTCCAAACCCCGAACCATATAATCAATGCACTTCCTACAGACAATGAATTAGTAAACATCTCACAATGATAATTCCTCCTTTCAAGTACACAAGGCCATGCGTACTGTGCAAAATTCTGCCCACTGTGAAACTTTCTATTCATAGGTGTCTTTCAATGTTGTCCCAGAAATGGATTACAATGCTCAGCTGTTCACTACTGGGTGGTACTTGCATACCATTCATAACTGTTTGTAAAGCAGGCCCTAGTCTTCTCTTCCTCAGTGAGCTGATAATAAGGCTTACCCTGTGAAGCTATAGGTGCATACTTAAAAGCAGACAGGATTGCAAGTAGAGTAGAAACCATAGCCATTTGAGCAACATCTTCATATAACTTGTTATGTGCTAAGACTTTCCAGGCCTGATCATGTGTATACAACTTTTTCATTGATAGCTTATTGCTGTTGTATACTTTATTCATTATGACTTTAGGTGTCAGATAATGCCCAATTCATGACAGGCAGCTCAGGTCACATGGTAACTTGATGACCCTTGTCAAATATTCATATTCCACTAAGGCCCAAAGGCAAGTCAACAGCTGTCCCCACAGGGGATACTAACTGTCTAAAATGATGGTAGAGTCCTACTTCAAAGTCCCAAGTTCCTTATGTATAATTGTAGGAAGGAGGCTGCTTGTTGGTTTGGGCCGCTTAGCTTTGAAATAATTACACAGAAACTGTATTATTCAAATCACTGCTTGGCCCATTAGCTTAGATTCTTATTGGCTAACTCTTACATCTTAATTTTACCCATTTCCATTAATCTGTGCATCACCACCATGTCGTGGCCTACCGTCAAAGTTTCAGCATGTCTGTCTCAGGCAGTGGCTCCATAGCTTCTCTCTGACTCTGCCTACTTTCTCCCAGCATTCAGTTTAGTCTTTCCCACCTAACTCTATTCTAGTCTATCAGACCAAGCCAGTTTCTTTATTCATTAGCCAATAAAAGCAACCCATAGACAGAAGAACGTCCCCACACCATGTGATTCTGTAGCAGTTTGCCAATGGCCTCAAACAGCATCACTAGCTGTTATTGACACCTCACGTACCATCAAGTCTGCTGGATCATATGCCAAAGTGATAGAGCACCCTGCACATATGCCTAGAGCTGTTGAAGAACCTTCTCCTATTCCTGGCTCTATTTTCCAAATCACTTGGTATGTGACAGGACACACAAGTGAGGAATGTGCTATTTCCACACTCCAAAGAGGACTACTAAGCAGCTTTGTTCTTCATTCCCAGTGGTAGGAGTGGCCAAGGAAGTTACTTATCTTTAACCCTAGAAGGGATATCTCTACATGCCCCACAGCCCTGATCCCTAGAAATTTCACTGAAGTAGAATTTCCTTGAAGTTTGGCTAGGTTTATTTCCCATCTACTAATGTAGGTATGCATTATCAACAAATCGAAATTGGCTGCTGCCCCCTGCTCGCTTGGTCCAGTCTACACATAATGTCATATATATAGTGAAGCACTGATATTTTGTAGAAGAGACCGACCGAGATCAGGATACCTTTAAGTAAGTTATGACACAGGGCTGTAGAGTTAATATACTCTGTAGGTCAAACTTTAAAGATATACTAATGACCTTGTCAACTAAAAGCAAATTGCTCCCTGTGGTCCTTATGAACAGATACCTATGGGCAGATTCCTAGATCAATAGCTACATGCTGTGTACCATGAGATATATTAATCTGCTCAAGTAAGGATGCCACATCTGGTATAGCAGCTGCAATCAGAATCATCACTTGATTAAGTTTTTGATAGTCAACTCTCATTCTCATGATCCATCTGTCTTTTGAGCAGGCCAGATAAGAGAATTAAATTGCTATGTTGTGGATGGCACTACCCCTTCATCTTTCAAGTCCTTGATTGTGGGATTAATTTCTGAAGTTCCCTCAGGAATTCAGTATTGGTTTCCGTTCACTGGTTTTCCCAGTAGACACAACTCAATGACTTCCATTTGATCTTTCCAACCATAACAGGTCATAATAGTTCAACAAGGGACTCTGCCAACTTTTCGGTATATCTGTCCCAATTATACATTCTGGAACTGAAAAAATAACCATATAATGAGTACAGGGACCCACTGAACCCAGTTCAACCAAAACCTATTAAATACCTGACATCTGTAAGCCCCTGCTTTAACTGGAGAAGCAAAATGAATCTTTGTGTCTCCTGGAATCACTGCCAGTCCAGAACCAATAGCTACTAGACCCTGGAAAATCTGATTCTTTTCTGCAGTGTACCATTACTCTTGTAAATGATTGTAGGTCTGTCTGGGGAATGATAGGAGAAATACTAATAGTAAAACTCAGATATTTTAGCAAGGTCATTCTTTAGGAGACTCTGGCCATACCTTCATTCATTGAGTTCTGGGTCTGCAAACTGACTAAAATCTGAAATTGGCTCATGGGTGAAGATTCCCTGTTGCTACTATTCAATGTATCTTTGTTTGAAATTTTTTTCTACTTATACAGTTCAAACAAAAATGTAACAGGATTCTTCTATTTCATTGTTAGAAGCACCATGACTGATTAGCCAGTACCAAAGGTCATATAAGTCATGCTACCTGTACTGCCTAATTTGAGCCACACTACTATTGTCATTGCCTGTGCTGTACATTTCAATAACTGTGTTCACCGTGCCTTTGTAGTTCAGTGCTGCCATTGGCTCTGCACTGATGAGCCCTTTCACCCTCTCTGTCACAGTACCTAAAGTTTCAGAAGTTTGCCAAGTCTCCCAATTGTTGAAGTAGATAATTAGTGGACGTGAATGGCTATATAGTGGATATGCTGGAACGAAGCTGGGCTGATGCAGGCTCACTGCACATTTGGATCTCAGGAACTCCTGTAAAACCTGTTAGCTCTCTTCCCTCTAGCCCAGTAACATATGAACACTACTCAATGTACTTGGTAGGTTGCATGTTTATATATACATGTGTGTAGCTTGAGAAATGGCTCATAAGTTAAGAGCTTTTGTAGCCCTTGCAGAAAGTTAACAGTTTTTAGCACCCTACTGAATGCTCACTACTGTCTGAAACTTCAGTTCCTGGGGATCTGACAAATCGTAATGACCTCCATGGTACGAGACACACACACAGTAAGCATACATACATGCAGGTAAAGTAGTTATACTCAGAGAATGGTTTTTTAAATGTGTATATATGTATGTATATGTATTGTGTGTGTGTGTGTAGTCTTTACTGTGTTTCTGTTAAGATAAAAGAAGGTAAATGTTATACCTACTATGTGCCAGCATGAGCAGTCATTTGCTTTATTGATCTTGGACATTCTGACTGTTTAAGATGAAATCTCACAGTAGTTTTGATTTGTATTTCACTGATAGCTAGGGATATTGAACATTTCCTTATGTGTTTCTCAGCCATTTGTGTTTCATCCCTTGAGAACTCTCTCCTTACTTCTGTATACCATTTTTTATTTATTTTTATTTAAATTTTATATACTAGCCCCAGGTTCTCCTCCCTCCCCTTCTCCCTTCCTCCCCACCTCTCCCATCACATCCCCCATCCACCCATCAGAACCAGAGCAAGTAAGGCCTCCCTTGGGGAGTCACCAAAGTCTGGTGTACCAAGTTGAGGTATAACCAAGCCACTTCCTTCTGTTTCAAGGTTTAGTAAGATATGCCACTGGAGGGAATAGGCTCTAAAAAGCCAGTTCCCAAGATAAGTCCTGGTCCCACTACCATGCCACTCCCCACAGACCAAGCCACATAACTGTCACCAACACTCAGAGGGCTTAGTTCAGTCCCAAGCAGGATCCTCATCTGTCAGTCCAGAGTTCATGAGCTTTCACTAGCTCAGGTCAGCTGTCTCTGTGGGTTTCCCAATCATTATCTTGATGCCCCCTGTCCTTGCTCATATGATTCCTCCTCCCTCTTCAGCTGAGCTCCAGCAGCTCATCCTGGTGTGTGGCTGTGGATCTCTGCATCTGCTTTCATAAGTTACTAGATGTAGGTTCTGTGATAGCAATTAGGGTAATCATTAATCTGATTATAGAGGAAGATCAGGTCAGGCACCCTCTGCACTATTGCTAGGAGTCTTAACTGGCGTCATCCTTGAGGATTGTTGGGAATTTCCCTAGCACCTGGTTTCTCCCTGACTCCATAGTGGCTCCCTCTATCAAGAATATCTCTTTCATTGCTCCCCTCTTCATCCTTCCCCCAATTAGGTCATCTCCAACCCTTGTGTTTCTTAACCCCATCCTCTCCCTTCTACTCTCCTGCCTAGTTTGCTCAGGAAATCTTAACTATTTCCCTTTCCTGGGCCACTCTATGTGTGTCCCTCATAGGGTCCTCCTTTTTACCTATCTTCTCTAGGGTTCTGGATAGTAACATGGTTATCCTTTGCTTTACATCTAATATCTACTTATGAATGAGTACATATCATGTTTGTCTTCCTGGGCTACCTCACTCTGGATAGCTTTATCTAGTTCTATCCATTTGACTACAAATTTTAATATGTCATTTTTTACCACTGAGTAATACTCCATTTTGTAAATGTACCACATTTATTTTTTATCCATTCTTCTGTTCAGGGGAAACTAGGTGGTTTCCAGGTTCTGACCATTTTGAATATAGTTGAGCAAATGTCTTTGTGGTATGATTGAGCATCCTTTGGAAATATATCCAGGAGTCGTCTTAAGGTAGATTGAGTCCCACTTTTGTGAAAAACTGCCATACTGATTTCCAAAGTGGCTTTACAAGTTTGCACTCCCACCAGCAATGCAGGAGTATTCCTTTTACTCCACATCCTCTCCAGCATAAGTTGTCATCAGTGTTTTTGAATTTTGCCCTTCTGACAGATGTAAGATGGAATCTCAGAGTCATTTTGATTTGCCTATCCCTGATGCCTAAGGATGTTGAGCAATTCCTTAAATGTCTTTTGGTCATTTGAGATTCCTCTGCTGAGAATTCTATGTTTAGATCTGTACCCCCATTTTAAGTGGGATTATTTGTTAATTTGATGTCTAGTTTCCCAAGTTCTTTATATATTTTGGAGATCAATCTTCTCTCAGATGTGGGGTTAGTGAAGATCTTTTCCCATTCAGTAGACTATCTTTTTGTCTTAAAGGACTGTGTCCTTTAAGTTGCTCAGTTTCAAGAGGTCCCATTTATTTATTTATTGTTGCTCCCAGTGTCTGTACTGCTGGTGTTGTATTTAGGAAGTGGTCTCCTGTGTCCATGCATTCAAGATAACTTTCCACTTTTTGTTTCTTTCAGGTTCAGTGTAACTGGACTTAGATTGAGAACTTTGATCCATTTGAACTTGAGTTTTGTGCATTGGCTTGATATTCAGTTATGCCAGCACCATTTGTTAGAGATTTTTTTTTCTTTTTTCCATTGTCCAATTTTGGCTTCTTTGTCAAAATTCAGGTGTTCATAGGTGTATGGATAAATATCAAGGTTTTCAATTCGATTTCATTGATCCACATGTCTGTTTTTATGCCAATATCAAGTTGTTTTCATTACTGTACTTCTATAGTAGAGCTAGAAGTCAGGAATGTTGATGCCTGCAGCTGTACCCCATTTTTTAATTGAGTTTTTCATAGTTGTTATTATTCAGATGTTTGAGGATTGCTATATATATATATATATATATATATATATATATATATATATATCCTCTGTCAGATATGTAATTGGTAATGATCTATTCCCAATCTGTAGAGTGGCACTTTCACAAATGATAGGATGCCATGCAGACATCCTCAGCTTCATGAGATCCCATTAATCATAGTGCTTGTACTATCATTGTTCTATATAGAAAGCCCTTTCTTGTGACATTAGTTCAGGCCAATTCCCCTTTCTCTTTTCTCAGATTAAGTAACTGTTTATATATGGAACATTTTTCTTGGAACTGAATTTCATGCATGGTAGTAGATATGAATCTATTTTCATTCTTCTATACAACACCATCGAATTTGATTAGAGCCATTTATTGAAGATGTTGTTTTAAGTGTGTATTTTTGGCTTTGTTAAAAAAAAATCAGGTGTACATGAATGTATGGACTTGTGTCTAGGTCTTAGTGCCATCAGTTAGAATGTTTCATGCCAATGCCATGCTGTTTTCATTACTATTACTTGAAATCTGGATTAGTGATAACTCCAGATATTTTGTGACCCACCATTGTCTTTGCTTTCTTGTTTGTTTGTTGTGCGTACATGCATGTAAAGTTGAAGACTGCTGAGATTTGATGGTGATTACATTTAATTCTATTGGTTGCTTTTGAAGGATGTCCATTTTCACAGTATTAATTCTGCTGATCAAAAACATGGGAGAGCTTTCTATCCTCTGGTGATCTCTTCATTTTCTTTCTTTAGTTCCTTCTTTATGTTATCTCAAAGATTTTTTTATTGTTTTTTTGAGGCTGTTATGAAAGGTACTGTTTTTCCTGATTCCTTTTTCTGTCATTTGTACATAGGAAGGTGACTGAATTTGTGTATTAATTTTTTGTGCTGCTACTTTCCTGAAAGTGTTTATCAGGTATACATGTTTATATCTGGAGTTTTTAGGGTATTATGAAATTATATCATCTGCAACTAGATCTACTTTGACTTCTCCATTTGTATTACTTTGATCTCCTTGTCTTATTGCTATAGCTAAAATATCACCTACTATCCTGAATAGTATAAAGGAGTAATTAAGATTGTCTTGTTCCAAATTATTCCTGGAAATGCTTTGAGTTTTTCTCCATCTAGATTGATGTTGGCTGTGTGATTGCTGCAAATTGCCTATAGTATGTTACAATTTGTCTTTTGTATGCCCAGTCTCCCCAGGCTCTCTAGGGGTTTTGTCATGAAGCATTTCGTAAAAATGCAGATTTACATTTTGTCAAAGTCCATTCCTGTATCTAATGAGATGATCATGTGGTTTTTATCTTTCAGTCTGTTTAAATATGAATTGCGTATATTGATTTTGAAATTTTTGAAAATTATGCCCTGGCAATGCTGAAACTGCATGGGCAGCGTATATGATACTTCTGTTGAACTTGTTCACATTAGGTTTCACGGTCTAAGTTGGTGAGGACATCTGACCAGATCTCTTCCTCATATATTGAGTTATATATGTTGAGAGATTTCTGCATCGCTGGGATGAAGCATACTTGATTATGGTGGATGATCTTTTTTGGTGTGTCTTGGATTTGATTTGCAGATATTTTATTGAGAATTTTTGACATCTGTGTTCATAAAGAAAATGTTCTGTAATTTTATTTCAGGGGGTTCTTTGTGTAGTGTTGATATCAGGGTATTATTGGTTTCATAAGAAGATTTTGGAAATATTTCTTCAGTTTTTATTATCTGGGATAATTTAAGGAGTATTGGCATTTTTTTGATGAACTTGTAGAATTGTACACTGAGTTCATCTTGCCCTCAACATATTTTGGTTGGGAGATTTTTCATTCCACTTCTAATTCACTGGGTGTTGTGACTCTGTTTAAATTGCTTATTTCACCTTGATTTGACATTGACAGGTTGTATATATCAAGAAACTCATCCATTTCCTGTTCGTTTTCCAGTTTGTTAGAATATAGATTTTTAAAGTATGACCTTAGGATTCTATGAATTTCCCTTGTCTGTTGTAAGGTCCCCATTTTCATCTCTAATTTTTTTTTTAATTTTTGTTTCTGTCTCCAGTTAAATTGGGCTAAAGGCTTCTCAGTTCTGTTATTTCTCAGAAACCAGTCATCTCACTGGCTCTTTGTATTGTGTTGCTGTTTCCATTTCATTGACTTCATCCTGAATTTCTTCCCATCTACTCTTTTTTTTATTGGTTTTTATTGAGCTCTACATTTTCCTCTGCTCCTCTCCCTGCCTCTTCCCTTCCCTTCAGCCCTCTCCCAATGTTCACATGCTCCCAGTTTACTCAGGAGATGTTGTCTTTTTCTACTTCCCATGTAGATTAGATCTATGTATATCTTAGGGTTTTCATTGTTGTCTGGGTTCTCTGGGATTGTGGTTTGTAGGCTGGTTTTCTTTGCCTTATGTTTAAAGACCACTTATGAATGAGTACGTATGATTTTTGTCTTTCTAGGTCTAGCTTACCTCACTCAATATGATGTTTTCTAGCTCCATCTGTTTGCCTGCAAAATTCAAGCTGTTGTTATTTTTTTCTGCTGTGTAGTACTCCATTGTGTAAATGTACTACATTTTCCTTATACCTTCTTTGGTCGAGGGGCATTTAGGTTGTTTCCAGTTCTGGCTATGACAAACAATGCTACTATGAACATAGTTGAGCACATGTCCTTGTTTCACGATTGAGCATCCTTTGGATATATACCCAAAAGTGGTATTACTAGGTCTTGAGGAAGGATGTTTCCTAATTTTTTGAGAAATCTCCACACTGACATATAAAGGAGCTGTACCAGCTTGCATTCCCACCAGCAATGCAAGGATGTTTCCTTTACTCTACAACCTCTCCAGCATAAGTTGTCGTCAGTGTTTTTGATCTTGGCCATTCTTTCAGGTGTAAGATGGAATCTCAGAGTTGTTTTGATTTGCATTTCTCTGATGACTAAGGATACTGAATAATTCCTTAAGTGTCTTTCAGCCATTTTTGATTCCTCTGTTGAGTGTTCTCTGTTTCAGTCTGTAGTCCATTTTTATATTGGATTATTTATTCTTTTGATGACCAATTTCTTGAGTTCTTTGTATATTTTGGAGATCAGAACTCTGTCTGATGTGGGGTTAGTGAAGATCTTTTCCCATTCTGTAGGCTGTCTGTCATTTTGTCATTTGCTTTATAGACGCTTTTCAGTTTTGTGTGGTCCCACGTATTAATTGTTTCTCTCAGTGTCTGTGCTGCTGGGGTTATATTTAGGAGGTGGTTCCCTGTGCCGGTGTGTTCAAGTGTACTTCCCACTTTCTCTTCTATAAGATTCGGAGTGGTTGACTTTATGTTGAGTTCTTTGATCCATTTGGACTTGAGTTTTGTGCATTGTGATAGATATGGATCTATTTTCATTCTTCTACATGTTGATATCCAGTTATGCCAGCACCATCTGTTAAATATGCTTTCTTTTTTCCATTTTATATTTTTTGCTTCTTTATCAAAAATCAAGTGTCGAAGGTTTGTGGATTAATATCCGGGTCTTCAATTCAGTTCCATTAGTCCTCCTGTTCATTTTTATGCCAATACCAGACTGTTTTCAATACTGTAGCTCTGTAATAGAATTTGAAGTCGGGGATTGTGATGCCTCCAGAAGCTCTTTTATTGTACAGGATTATTTTGGTTATCCTTGGTTTTTTGCTTTTCCATATGAAGTTGAGTACTGTTCTCTCAAGCTCTGTGAAGAATTTTGTTGGGATTTTGATGGGCATGACATAGAATTTGTACATTGCTTTTGGTAAGATTGCTACATTACTAAAAGTGTTTATGAGTTGTAGAAGTTCCTTGGTAGAATTTTTTGGGTCACTTATGTAAACTATCATATCAGCAAATAGTGAGAGTTTGACTTCTTCTATTCCAATTTGTATCCCCTTGATCTCCTTTTGGTGTCTTATTGCTCTGCTTAGGACCTCAAGAACTATACTGAATAGATATGGAGAGAGTAGACAACCTTGTATTGTTCCCGATTTTAGTGGGATCTCTGGGAGTTTCTCTCCATTTAGTTTGATGTTGGTTATTGACTTGTTGTATATTGCCTTTATTATGTTTAGGTATGTTCCTTGTATCCCTGCTCTCTCCAAGACCTTTATCATGAAGGGATATTGTATTTTGTCGAAAGCTATTTGACATCTAAGGAATTAATGTGGTTTTTATTTTTCAGTTTGTTTATATGGTGGATTACGTTGACAGATTTTCATATGCTGAACCGTCCCTGCATCTCTGGGATGAAGCCAACTTGATTATTCCCATCTACTCTTTCAGGGCATTGTCTTTTCTCTTTGTTCTGAAGCTTTGGGGTGTGTAGTTAGGTAGCTAATACTAGATCTCTCCAGGTTTTCCATGTAGGGACTTGGTGCTATAAACGTGGTTCTTAGAAGTGCCTTCATTGTTTTCCTTGTGTTTGGAGACACTATTTTCCTTTTACTTTGTTCTAGAATGTTTGTAATTTCCTTCTGGATTTCTTTCTTGGCCTATTTGTCATGTGTGGTAAGTTTTTCAGCTTCCATGAGTTTGTATACTTTCTGCTATTTCTCTTATTGTTTCTGTCTAAGTCTAATCCATGAAGGTCAGACATGGGTTTTATTCAGTTTTCTTGTATCTGTTGGGACTTGGTTTGTATGCTACCATTTGGTCAATTTTGGAGGAAACTCCATGAGCTGATAAGAAAAAAGAATATTCTTCAGTGTTTAGGTTGAAAGTTTAGAAATGTCTGTTAAATCCTTTTGATTTATGTAGTTTTTAACTCTATTCGGTTTAGTTTTTGTCTTGATGATGTGCCTATTCTTGAGAGTGGGATATTAAAGTTACCATCTGTCACTGGTGGGAGGGGGTCCAATATGTGGTTTTAACCTGTAGTGTGGTTATATTTTGCGCATAAATATTTAGAATCATAAAATTCTCTTTGTGCATTTTTCCTTTGATGAGTATTATGTAGTATCCTTTACCTATCTCTTCTCATTAGTCTTGGTTAGAGGTCTTTCTGTCAGTTATTAAAGAGGCTGCTTGCTTCTTGGATCCATTGACATAGAATACATTTTTCTGTTCTTTTGCCCTAAAGTAGTATCTATCTTCAGTGGTGAGGTTTGTTTCTTGGATGTATAAGATGGATCCTATTTTTGCTCATCCATCTGTTATTTTGTTTGTTTTTTTTTGGGGGGGGGGGAATTGAGGTCATTGTTATTGAGAGTTACTAATTAGGAGTATTTATTGATTCCTGTTATTTTGTTGTTAAGACTTTTAATTCCCCCCTTTTCTATTAACAATTCATTGATTATCTATTACTTTTGTCTTCTTGAGTGCAGTTAACCTCTTCAGACTGAAATTTTCCTTTTAGTGCCTCTGTAAAGCTGATTTGGTAGACAGAAATTTCTTAAATTTAGTTCTTCGTAGGCTATTTTTGTTTCTCAAGTAATTATTATTGATAGTTTTGCTTAAGTCCTACAGTCTGTACTAGCATCTGTGGTTTCTCAGAGTCTGTAGAATGGATGTCCAGGCCTTTCTGGCCTTCAGAGTCTCCCTTGAGAATTAGGTGTTATACGAATGTGCCTGCCTTTCTATGTGACTTGGTGTTTTTTCCCTTGCAGCTTTTAATATTCATGTCTTACTTTGTACTGGATATTTGATGTTTTGATTATTATATTTCATGGGGAATTTCTTTTCTTCTCCTGTCCTGTTTGTTGTTCTGCATGCTTCATGTAACTTGGTAGGCACCTTGATCTTCTTTAGATTGGAGAAATTATCATGTATGACTTTGTTTAAAATATTTTCTGTTCCTTTCACCTGTTTTTCTTTTTCCTCTATTCACTCATGTCCTATTCACAGGTTTTGTCTTTTCACATATTCTCTGTTTTCTTAGATGTGTAGGGTCAAGATTTTTTCAGAGTTTACATTTTGTTTGTTTTCAGTTTATGTTCCATTTTGAAAAAGCATTCAAATGATTGTAAACTTAACCTAGACCTTCATATTCACATCATCTTGTTCACTCACCCAGTTAGTCTCTAAATTTTTTAAATTTTATTAACTGTGAGTATTTGCTTAGTAATTGTTCTCAAAACCTCAACAATGGGTGAAATACCAACCTGTTTCCTGGACTTCAACCTTGCTGGCTTAGTAGTTGCTTCTCTCAACAAAAGCTCACAATGGAGTGTCTGTATGTGCCGCACTCTGCCTGATTCCAGAGCCTAAACTAACTGGGGCATCAAGGGAATGAAGAAAGTGCTGACTTACAGGTTCTGGGAAAGAAAAATAGTGAGATCAGGTGGGGCAGGCTCTCCGATGGAGAAGCTGCAGCAACCTGGAAACTCCCTTTCTTTATTATATGCGTGTAAACGGGGAAGTGGGGTTATTTCACACAGCTAAGAATCAGAAATTATTATATATGCATAAACAAGGAGGGATGATTACATACAGCTGAACAAGAGAGTCAGTTTCACTAATGTCAGTAGGCAGAGCTCCATAGGGCACAGTCTTCGGGCCATAAACATTTGGAGAAGAAAGCTATGGTGGACATTTTATGCACATACTCTCAATATTCATACTCGACCACAGGAAGGATTTGCTGTTCCTCTGAACCTCACCCAAGGTAGGCTTTGCCACTGCCATGGGACTGAAGCATTGGACACATGGCCGTGTTCATGTCAAGAACACACATTCACCGGATCATCATTTATTTTCTTTGCATATGAATGTTCTCTGTTACTATGTTTGGGGAATTTTGTACTTTCTTTATGTAAAACTGTCGGTAGATACAAATGATGGTCATCACAAACTGCTCGCTTCCCTGAAGTAATGGGTGCTCTGACAGTAGGCCATCACAGCGGGGCGTGATAGGTCGCGTACCTGTCATCCCTGCACTGGGAAGGTGAAGGAAGAGCATTGTCGTCCAAAGTCCATGTTGTGAGGGAACAGATGTATCAGGACCAAACTGACTATTCCAACCAAAAAGATGCTTAGTCCGTATCAGGTGAACATTAGAAAATACTGGTGAGGAAGGAGAAAAAAGAGAATTTTTGTTCCTCTGTATTTTAGATGTTGCCAGATTAACTAGACTGTGGCAAAACGGCTGAAGAACAAGCTGTCGGTGGGCAAGGTTTGCAGTCAGTAATTGGGGTTTTTAGAGGGTCTTCCGCATACCTAGTACAGAACTGACTCTTCTGCTCTTTGCCACAGAAAATAAAAAAATGTAATAATTACATTTGAACTATAGTAACTCAGAGTCTCCTGGAATAATTTGGAATAGACATTCTAATGGTTTTAATTGGTATTAAACAATGGTTTACATATGCTCAGGCTAGAGTTATTCTGTAAAACAGTTGTTAACATACATCATCCATAGATTAAAATTTTGTTTAAAAAATTTGGACCTTTATAAAGCAAGCATAAGCTACAAATAATTTTGAGTCATCAGGTGTTCAATTACTCTTATAATGAAAGACTGGAGCTTTATGTTACTTTGTAATTTCTTTCTATGATAATGTTTTGATTACATCACTGAAAATGTGAATTAAAATGTTTTTAAAGTTACTTACAGGACACAAATTAATACGATCTTGAAAGTTGCATATGCACTTATGGTCATGTGAAGCTAAAAAGCATGGTTTTCTCAACAAATTCCTGTATTTCATAATTATATGTGCTGAAATATTTTAAGAAAGCATACCTTTACACAAGAGATATGCTAAAACTACAAATCCATACTGCAAAGTTAAGCCATATTTAATATATTTTATGCATATAGACATGACATTTGCAATCAGACTATGGTTTTTAAGATAAACTGTTAGTATCATAAAAATTAAATCTGAATAGCTAACAAACAGCCAAATCGTAATATTTTTTAAAGTGTCTCAAGTAATCAAATACAAGCAAACCAGGATCTGCAGTAATGACTAAAAGCAACAGTGGTATTGCATACAAAATAATTTGTATGCAGCTTTAGACTTTGTAGTCCCTAAAAATGTTTGTTGAATGAATGGCCCTGTAGCATTGAAATCTTCTCTAAAATTGCACTGCTGGATGATAAGAATAATGTTTTTTTAGGTAAAGACAGGGTCTCTGGATAAATCCATTTGTCAGTTAGAGTCCTTTTTTTTGAAGGAAGTTTTTCTGCTATACTTTCCTTTTTAATTATTTTATTTTTAATTTTTTTCAATTTACATACCAACCATACTTCCTCCTCCCTCCCCTCTTCCCTGTTCCTCCATCCTCCAGTTCCCCTCCTGCATCCCCACACCTCTCATTCACTCCTCTTCACTATTTGTAAGAGTCTTCACTGGGGTCATCCTTGTGGGTTCCTGGGAGTTCCTTAGCACCAGATTTCTCCCTACCCATAATTGCCGAGCTGCCTTAAGATGACTTGAAATACTTATTGGTTCTCTAAGTGACGAGAATAGAGTTTTAATTTTTTCACAAGTCACAGTTTTAAATTTAGTGGGTTTTTTCCTTATTTGACTTTTATGACTATTCAAATATAATTATGTTTTTGTTTTGATTATGTTTTGTAAGAGTTATGAACAAGGAACAAATTTCTAATATATGAGAAATCATAGAGGACCCTGGAATCGGTGTGCTTTAAATCATATTTATAACAATTCTCATAGAACTGAATAAAGCTGGAAGAAGGAGAAGCAGGTCCAATTAGCTGTCCAGGGCCAAACAGTCAACTCTGAAAAGTTACATACCAGTAATATTACACAGAATCAACAAGTTGTATTTAGGAATATATATGCATACATATATGCCTGCAATAATAGGGAAAAAGAGGACTTGAATTTGAAGCCAAGCTGAATGAGGTATAGAGAAGGGTTTGGAGGGAGGAAAGGAAAGGGAGAAATGGTATAATTAAATTACAATCTCAAACAGAAAATATGCATAGAAACTGGATAGTTAAAAAGAACTATAGAAAGTGCTCTCACTGTGACATGCATCAGATATATGTTAAGGGCCAGGATATGGCTCTACAGGGAGAAGCTCTGGCCACCAGGCCTCACAACTTGAGTTCCGTCCCTAGACTCCACATGGTAAAAAGGAAAGCACTGGTTCTTACAAGATGTCCTCTGACCTCCATACTACATGGATGCCTCACCCCACCACATCTTACTCCTACCCAACATAAAATAACTTATAAATAAATGTGTGAGAGAGGGAATGCTAACATCTGTTTGACAAAACTGACTTCTCTAAACACAAGCCTCAATGTATTTTGGGGTTTGTTTATTTGCTTAAAATATGTTCAGTAATGTGACCCAGCTTCTTTTTACCGTAGTTATTAAGCAAATTTGTTTTCTTTAATGAAAAGTCATAAATTGATGATTTTTCTATTCAAAGAAATGAAATTTATCTATATCCCTGTTTATATATTCCTATGCTTCTCTTTTAGGAGAGCATTGGGGATGTCCACTTCTGCCTCTGTAAGATAGATTTTGAAGACTGTGTGGTTTAAACAATATAAAGAAATTAGACACTCAGGTAAGTAGCCTCGTAAATAGTGTGGTTACTCAATTATAATTTCACTCGCCAAATTGTCTTCTATTCTTCAGCATATACTTTCATGCAAGAGTTTTCTGTATATGACTACTTAAATGTTTATATGACCTCAAATCACAGCTGTATTTGAAAATTTTCAAATGAGATAGGAGGTGGACAAGCCAGACGTAGTATATTAAATTTTACTTGCTATTTTAAAATATTTTGAATATATGACCTGAAAATAGGGCACCACTGTCTTATAAAGTGAAATGAGTCTGTAAATTGAAACCTTAATTATTTCTCCAGTGAAATCAGAAATAGAGATTACCAAAAATATATTTCAAGAGCACCATAAAATTTACCCAGTGAAGAAAGTTTACCTTTCTGTTTGCACGAGGTAAAACTGTTTGTGCAGCCTTTGAGACAAACGGTTTTGTTGATCACTCTCTTCCAACATTACTCTCTTTTCCACATTATTTTACAAGTACTTACAATCTGTTTTCGCTTGAATTTGAAGCTAACAATTTTGTTATTTCACTAGGTGTGTGTATGTGTGTGTGTGTGTGTATGTGTGTATCTTTGTCAGAATGACGTTTTTGACTAATATTGTTATTTCTGATTAATTTCCATGATATGTATGGTGTCATTGGCTTTTTAGAGGGACTACTTAATTATTTTTCTGTTGCTATGATAAAACACCAGGATCAAGACAACGTTTTAAAAGAGGCATTTATATAAATAAATAAATAAATAAATAAATTTTTAAAAAGAGGCATTTAATTGAGTGTCCATAAATTCATAAGGTTAAGGCCATGATGACAGAGCAAAGGCATTGCAACAGGAACAGCTGAGCACTTACATATTAAAACTGCTAGCAGGAGGCAGAGAGAGAGCACAGGAATGGCAAGAGTCCTTTAAGCCTCACAGCCCACCCCCAGTGACACACCTCCTGCCCCAGGGCCATACCCATTAGGCCTTTTCCTTTCACTAGCTGAAATCTTAGCTGGGTGAGGTCTTGTGCTCAGAGCACCCTTTTCTCAATTACATTTCAAATCAGACCTCTCCTTAGTTTGAGAACAAGGTTCCAACATTAAATTTTCTGGTGCCTTTTTTTTTCCTTAAAAATGTACTATTATATTTCTTCTTGCCCCACTTGCTCTTTTTTATTGTAGATGAGCTTATGAGTGATTAATAATAACCATACAATAGAGACAATATTAGGGCATTTGGAAATTTCCTCTGCCAAAGTAATTAGTTCATTATTTTTCAACTCCTCCAAAAGGCTACACCTAATCCATCCTGAACAGTTTCACCAACTGGGAACCAAGTATTCAAACATATGAATCTATGGAGGGCCACCATGTAATGATTAGGTAATTATTGCTATACTTCCTTCATATTTAGTCTATGTCTTATTGTGTGCATTGCCTTTCTCTCTGCCAGTTGTTTCCTTTCTGTATGGAAGCATTTTAACCCATTATATCATGGACTATTTTTGGAAATCCCTTGTCTGTCTGTCTGTCTGTCTGTCTGTCTGTCTCTCTCTCTCTCTCTCTCTCTCTCTGTTTTTCTTTAGCACTTTCAGAGTTTTTGGCTATTATATTAGTGAAATTTGGCTATTATATTAAGTCTGTGTCTTATTGTGAACATTACCTTTCTCTCTGCCAATTGTTTCCTTTCTGTGTGGAAACAATTTAACCCATTGGGCTATTTTTGGAAATCCCTTGTTTATGTCTTAGCTTAGAATATTCTCTCTGTTTTCCTTTAGCAGGTTGAGAGTTTTTGGCTATTATATTAGACCTTGGTTTGTTTTTAATCATTTTTGTATCAGAAGTTAGAAATCTAGTTTCTTCTTTTTACCTGTGAATATCGAAATTTCCAGTACCAGTTGAGGAGGTTTTTTTCTTGAATGTAGGTTGACACCTTTCTTAGAACTGAGGTGACTCTACCTTCGTAAGTTTATCTCCGTGTCCTTTATTCTCTTCCTTTGGTCTGTGTATATGTTTCTGTGCCTCAGCTGTGCTCCTTTTGCTAACTGGTAGTGTAACTTGAAATCAGGTTTTGTGATGCCTGCAGTTTTGTGCCTTTTGTCTAGGATTGCTTTAGCTACTTGGGCTCTTTTGAGTTTTCATATGAACTTTAGGGTTGTTTCTTCTCTTTTAAAATGTGATTTAAATTTGATGGAGGTTCCATTAAAGATGTTGAGATACATTCCTGGTATCCAGAGAAGTTGTCGCCCAACCTGCGTTACTCTGAATGAGGCCCGATGAAAGGTAGAACTACCCCAGGACACCTGAGAAATCAGTTAACTTATATCAACAAAATACACATCAAGACTATGGCCTGCTATAGGTTCCCGTCTGATCAGGGAGAATCAGAGTTAAATTAGCAATTATAGCTCACCAGTTCAATTCTCTGATTGAAAAGAGCAGAAAGATTATTTCGGGCCCATCTGTGTTCCAAAAAATTCCCATTTCTCCGAAGATACTTGTACAGAAGTCTGAGACCCTGCAGATGTAGAAAGAATGAAAAGGAGAATTTCAATAGTTCACTTCCTATTTTACTTTCCCACTGCTACTCTACTGCTTCTGCATTTTCAAAACTTATATAAAGATTTCCTACATTGCAGGTGTGTTTTGTTTTTGCCACCTGTCTTTACCACTGCCCCTGCCTCAGATCTCTTGGGCTCAACATGAAACTCTGCCTACTTTGTTTCCCAGTGTCTTCGTTCCTCAACTCACCTGCTTTCTGTAAAATACAATACTGGATTATTATGTTTCTGAGGTTATTTCAAATAGTAAATGAAATAACTCACATAAAGCGTTTGCCTTGATTAATAATGATGATTTATCATTTCAAATGCTCTAAGTAAGTAGGTTTTCTCCCATAACAAACATACTGTTTTATGTGTTTTTGAGGTAGGTCCTTTATTCATGTTTCATAGGAGAACTTAGTTTTTGTTTTCTCACTAGCTTTTTATTGCATCATAAAATTTTACATATTTTTATGTGATAATTTCTTCTGTTTAATGGCAAAATCACCTTCCAATTACTTGGATTAAAATTAAAATATCCTTCGATGATAATTCTTTTAAGACAGTACCAAGATATGACCTGTATTAAGTGCAGGAATCCCAAGGCAAGATGCTTTTTTAGCAACTCTAGTAGGAGATAAGAACTCCCAGCATTCTCCAGAGTTAGCTCATGATGCTCCTAAGCCTTTTGGCCATGCTCATGTGTAAAGTCAATATATGGATAGGTTTATTTGATTTATGTGTATGTGTGTTAAATGGAAAAAGGGTTCCTTTTGATACAGATTCCATGACATTCTTCATTGTACACATATGTTCTGTGAGTGCCTATTCTCCATAAAAAATTATAATGTGTGGTATAAAAGGAAAGTGATTTGATTTTGAAACAAACTAAAATCATGTTATCTAAATGGATGTTAAGTCCTCCAGAATGATCACCTTAGGAGGCTCTATGATTCTCTTTTGATACTAAAATTCATCAGTATTTTAGATATTGTTTCTACAGAAAAGAATTTGAGCATGAATTACATTCTTTCTATATTGCTGTTTCCCTCTTTTCTTTCTATATTCGCTCTGGTGTTGTCTGTTTTATAAATTCTGTCCTGACCATTCTGTGACGTTTTACGTTGCTTTGTTTTTGAGCTAGGCTCTTGCTTTTTGGCCAGGAGACTCCAACTCCTGTGTTTCCCCTTCTTGAGCTTCAGTCCCATAGCAGCTGAAAATTAAAGGTTCGCACTGCTACAACCACCTCTTGATGCTCTATTTTCAATTCTAGTTCTTTCTCTACTTTGCCTCCCTCCTCATAACACTTAAATTTCCTAATGGTTATATAATCTCTGTGTCTGTTTTCTGCCCACATTAGAAGTAAAATCATACTGAGGCAGTATTTGTGCAGTATGATACATATACCTTCTGGAAGAGTTTATCGATGTGAGAATCACATTTTTCTTAAAAGAATAATAACTTTACATCAAATATGCATCAAAGCAAAGTTGTTTTCAGACAGAAATGTGATATCATTTCACTTGGGAAAATAATATATACATGCACCAATATATTCTAAAAATCTCACTAAATACTCAGTACAGCATCAGGGTACAGTTTAAAAACAATAACTTATGAAGTCCTTCTGGTGTAATTAATTTGCATTTGTGTGCTTTTCTTTTTACCTGTGGAGATATTTTAAAACATTTTTATTTAAGTCTAATATTAAGAATATTGCTCAATTATTTATTCATTTATTTTAAAGTATATTTGTGTGCCATCAATTTAGCCATGAATTGTTTTATGAATTTTAATAAATATTGAATACCTAATGGAACTTAATATCTTATTGGGGAGGACAAAGCAGTAACTAAGTAAATAGTTAACAGCGTGTTGGGAGATCTCTCAGTCGGTAAAGCAGCTGCTGTACAAGCATGAGAGTACCTGAATGCAGCCCCTAGCACCCACATAAAGAAGCTAGGCATGATGGCATGTGCTTGTAATCTCAGCGCTGTAGAGACAGAGACAGAAGGATCCCAGAAACTTACTGGACAGTGAACTTACTCTAATCCAGGAGCCCCTCGTCCCACTGAGAGACCTTGGAACTAGGAGGCCCCATGCACACTTCCAAAGGAATGGAGTAACCAGCAGTACTACCCGCCCAGCTATGACACCTGTGAACCACAATAACCAACATATCTTGATAACTCTACAGGTGCAGTAGTAACATGCTTACTTTGGCAGTAACTAGAAGCTCTCTAATTGGACTGCCCACTCAACGACAGGGGAACCTTGCCAACTACCCAGGAATGATAAAGTCAGTGATCTTGGAGGAGAATCAATAAGTACCACTTTCCTAAACCTGTATAGAATGTAGTTTTCCTAACTACATTCTAAATACTTGTGTTTATATGCACATCTAAGTGTAACCTTTGCCACTTCAAGAAAATTTCTCTTTGCAACAGACAGAGACTATTACAGAAAAAGCATAACTCATCAAATTGCGGAGTTGTGGAGCCTAATCCCAGTGGATATATCTACAATACACTCCTGCTCCTAAGACTCAATGAACATTTTAGAATTGCGAAAGAGGAGACAGAAAGATTTTTAAGGTTCCGAGGATCAGGAAGTTTGCTGTGAGATTTTGTTTCCTGAGAATGTCAGAAGGTACACATGACGTCTCACTAACATGACTGACTATGCATGAGTTAGACAAGAAAAACAGTAATAAACATGCTAAACTGGGAGGAGGAAACTCAGAAGATGTCAGCCCTACACAGAGAACTACAGGCAACTAAGGAATACTGAGAATGAGAGGAATAGTCTTCTCTAGGGAAGAATATACAAACTGCTTATTAATACTGAATCATCAGCCCTAAAAACATGTATATGAGTAGCATTACACAGACAGGACAGATTGTACTTAGGAATAGAAATTACATAACAGCAATTAATGAAAAATGGGCTCTGAATTTAAAGAGAGCGAGGAGGGGTATGTGGGAGGGATCAGAGGGAGGAAAAGGAAAGGGTATGTCTTAGGGTTTCCATTACTGTTATAAAACACCATGACCAAAGCAACTTTGGAGAAAAGGGTTTATTTGCCTTACTCTTCCACATCATTGTTCATCACTGAAGGAGTCAGGATAGGAACTCAAGATAGGCCAGTAACGAAGGAAACGGGCTGATACAGAGGCCATGAGGGAGTGCTGCTTATTAGCTTGCTCCTTATGGCTTGCTTAGCCCATTTTCTTCTAAAATCCATGATCATGAGCCCAGGTGTGGCCCCACCAACAATTCCTGGGCCATCACCAGTCAACCACTAGTTAAGAGAATGCATTACAGGCTGTCTACAACCCTATCCTTTCAATATGTTCCCTCAATTGAGGCTTCCTCCTCTATAATGACTTTAACTTGTGTCAGGTTGACATAAAACTAGGCAACATATATTATAATCTCCAAAAAAAATAAATGAATTAACCAAAGGAGTTGTGGCTTCTGATAAACAGCATTTATATTTAATCTCTGACTTTCACATGCATTTCAACACTTCTTCTTAGAGAGGTATGTATACACTTATTAGTGTTTATAGAAAACAAACATATGTGGGCACTGTATAACATGAAAAGGAAACAGGAAAGCTAAATATAAGGGTTGAGGAAAGAAGGAATGCAGAAGTGGACATGCTATGGAAGAGAATATAAAGCCAATTGTTGTAGTTCTAATTCAAAGATGTTTTGATTTGGGTAGGTTAGTGCATAAAATACATATTATACTGAAAGTGAAAATTTTACTGTAAAGCTCCCGAGCTCCCATTACAAATGTCTATTCTAAATCTAAAAGTTAATTTAATTGTTGTATAGAACTTCACATTGCATAGATTTGGATTCTGGTTACTGTTTGTGTGTGATCTTTTCATTTATTTACAAGAATTTTATATTGCTTCTTCTGTTTTTTGAGATTATACTTACATCATTTTCTTGCCTTCTCTTTCCTCCCTCTAACCTCCCATATACTTTTCCTTGCTTTTTTTCAAATTCATGGCTTCTTTTTTTCATTAATTGTTGTTGTCTCTCTCTCTCTCTCTCTCTCTCTCTCTCTCTCTCTCTCTCTCTCTCTCTCTGTGTGTGTGTGTGTGTGTGTGTGTGTGTGTGTGTGTGTGTGTGTGTGAATGTAAGCTCCTAAATACACAAGTATAATCAGTTAGGTCTCTATATAATATTACTTGTATATGTTTTTCAGTGCTGTCCTCTAGAAACACTATTTCTACCTCCTCTTCTACAATGTTCCCTAAACTCTAGATGCCAGAGTTGTATTATATATATTTGCTCTGGGACATGTCCAAATCTCTGCACTTTGATTGGTTGTGCTTTTCTGTAATGGTCTCTGTCTGTTACAGAGATAAGTTTCCTTGCTGTGAGGTGAGAACTGTACTTCCCTGTTAATGTGTTCTGGCTTAGGGAAGTAGTAGTTGTAGGTCCTCCTCCAGGATTCATAACTCTAGCTTTGCGTAGATAACTCAGTTTCCATTACCAGGCATGGTTTTTCTTTTGTTGAGTGGAATTCAACTTCAGTTAGGTTACCACCTAAGTATGTATACTGTTAGTGCACTCTTTGGGTTACTGAGCCATGCTGGTTGTTGTAGATCATAATGCCACAGCAGTATAGGACTATTGGTTGCTTCCTTCCTTTGGAAGCTTCCATTGTGCCTTCAGATATCATGAAAGTTAGTCTTCATGGACTCTTCCTGGTCATTTCCAGCTCAGGTGCTCCTGGGCCCTGCATATGATGTATGTTCTGTCTTCATCAATAGGGATTTACCCTCCATCTCTGGGAGGCAACAAAGGACAATAGCAATAGCTTGTAATGTTTAAAAGTCTCTTGTACAACCCTGACCAAAAGCTCAAAAGAGGTCTTATCATACATACCTTGTATTAAGATTTTCTATTGGATATATATAAAAATTTTAAAAAGAAAATTGAGAAATGTGAAAAAACTACTCACATTGTGTATATGATGTGAATAATATTTAATAAGTAATCATTAGGAGAGTATGTATCTGATGGGAGTGCCTTCCAGCACAGATGCAGCTGAACTTTGTGAACTACCTAGAGCCATCCTCCCAGCAGTTCATGGAAGCAGGAACATCTTTGTTTAACCTTTAAATACTTTACTAAGTCACTGTTTCTGTTATTATTTGCTCAGAATTTTACTTTACTCATTATTTATATTCTTAATTTATGCTAACTACTACTATAAATTGCACATCATCCTAGAATTATGGGAAATAAATGAAATAAGACTTCAAATTGCAATCTGAGTATATACTGTCATAAATAGACTGAAATTAACTGGACCAGTGGGGTGGCTCAGCTGGTAAAGACTTGCTGCGAGGACCTAGGACCTGAGTTGGAGCCCTAGGATACACATGGTGGAAGGAGAACACCAGCTCCTGCAAGTTGCCTTCTGGTCTCACATGCACTCCACCCCATTTATAAACTCTAAATTTAAATATATATCATTATCATATTTATAGATAATTAAATATCAAATAATCTCACCAGTACAGTGTAATGGTACTCTAGCATACCTGTTGAAATATAGACTCTTAACCCACACCTGGTCTGTCTCCTATCCCAACTCCTCCTGTTAGATCTTGGTGGAAGTTTACACAAGGTAGCCTCTACCATTCATTTTCCTTACCTGTATGAGCACTTAGTGTTTGCTCAGGTGTTCGAGTGAAAGCAGCAGTCTGTCAGATCCAGGTCGGGCTCAGCTGCACTTGGATCCAAGTGGAGGCTGGTGACGTTTGTGTCCCTTAGTGTGAAGCCAGGGGGTCATGTTACCTGGCTCATGCAACCCCTTATTACTCATATTATTAGCACATAACTTGTGTTTAAAATTATATGACTCTAAGCAAAGCTCGTAAAAAGCTTGATTTGAATGTGAATCTTAATACGTACAGAATAACTGATCAAAGTTAGTAAATTTGCCCTTTTTTTGCTATTTTAACAGAACCAAGAAAATAAATATAAGAAGTCAAGAGCACAGAATATTTTCTTCCTTCAATCCACAGAACCCTGAACCTCTTCTACCACCATCAAGCACACAGGAAGGCCGCCTTGGCAGATGGCCACAGAGGATGTCAACAATTTTTTGGAGGCAAGCAATGAAATATTTGTGGAATGAGTTTTCTGTTTTCTAACTTTCTAAAATCAAGTAGAATTACATAGGATTTTTAGTGAGAAAGCGTTCTTGTTAACATGTCTGTTTCTCGTCTTCTCACTTTTTTTGTTTCTTTGGCTCTGTTGCATGTCAAAAGTTATGTTATGATGTTTATCCCCACCTACACTATTATACAGGCTAAGGAGATATTAAGTCCATAGATACAAAATGAGGATTTAAGTAACAGAAATTAACTATCCACATTTGAAAAAAAATCAGTATGCTGTATCTATCTTGGACATGTGTAACTAAAAATACTAAATATATTTTGTGCTTTAATTATTTTCTATTCATTTTAGAGTTATTTGTACCATTTATTTATTAGTTTTTCTTTTCATCATTTTCCTCTTTTATTCTGGCAAGTTTTCAAGAGAGTCTTAGGAAACCATCACATTAAATCCCACCCAGAATTGCGTTTTATCAGTCTACAGCATCAAAAGGGTTCCCTGAACTTCGAGGTGCTTTCCTGACACATGTTGTATTTTAAGATAAGTAAGGAGTGTAGACCAGACAGACTGCCATCTTTAAAATTAAAATTAAGTATTTGTCATTAAGGGAATGTTTACCTAGTAGAAACTGACAATTCTTTTTAAAAACATATATACAGTCTTCTTTTTCACATTCATAAAACATAAGAACTCAAGTAGATGGAAATAAAGAGAAGTAAAAAATAAGTAGTTTAAAATTTAAGGAAAGGTGGAAGCTTCACGTATAGCAGCTGTAGTCAGGCTTTGAGTTTTCTAGTTTTTATTTGGCTCATAGACCTAAGGTCTTCAGTAACATATCTGCCCTGCAGGCGTGACCTGGAGCAATGTTTTCTGTAACTACAAGAGACTGTAAATGTTCAAAAGAATTCAGGGTACAGCTTGGGTATTTTAGGAGACTCAAAATCTTCTTGTATTTCATTGGAAAACTTTTGGGAGATCCGATCCTGATCAGAACTCCCAAGCAGCTGCGTTGCCCTGCCACACAGTGACGGCGGTAGTGCTCGTTGTGTGCACTGGACTTCTGGCGGAGACACGCCTGACTTAGGAGCTGCTCATGAAGCTGCCTTCTGTTTGACAAGAGCTGCAAGGTCCGTGTCCAGAGCCACCTGCACCCACTTACCAGTTTTTCAGGACAGTAGGAACACCCTTATTTAACCTTTAAATACTTTGCTAAGTCACTTTTCCTAAATCTTTTTTCCCACATAATTTTGCATCTTTTCTTAGTTTACTATAGCCAACTGCTTAAGTATTTTTAAAATATACTAGAACTTGACTGATTTATAGAAGAGAAATAGTTCTGCAGATTATGTTCCTCTATTAACAGCCCATCAAATTTAAATTACATTTTAACTTGTCTATGTGTCAGATTTTGGTTCAGTCGTGGCCTATTTTTGTGTTCCATTTATTTTTGTGGGATGGGATGCATGTGCCATGGCGAACATGTGATGTCAGGCAGCAGGAGTTGGCTCTCTCTTCCACCACATGGGGCACAGAGCTCGTACTTGATGGAGGAGGGTTATCTGTCTATTGTGTTATTTTCATTGGTCAATAAAGAGACTGCCTTGGCCCCTTGATAGGACAGAAAATTAGGTAGGCAGAGAAAACAGAACAGAATGCTGGGAAGAGGGCTATGAGGCAGAAGCCATGGAGCCAGCCACCAGGTCAGACATGCTGAATCTTTCCCGGTAAGCCACACCTCATGGTGTGATACAGATTATTAGAAATGGGTTAATATCAAGATATGAGAGTTAGTCAGTAACTAACTCTCTAGAGATAATGGGCCAGGCAGTGCTTAAATGAATACAATTTGTATGTTGTTATTTCTGGGACTAAGCTAGCCATGCAGGAGCCGGGCGGGATGAAAAGCAGGCCTGCCCGCAACTCCTCACTACAGATGGCGCCCAACGTGGGGCGCCAATTATCGGCAAATCAATCCCACACCAGTTATGTTTTAAGGGGTTATTTATTTTGGGGGGTAAAACTTACATACACTATAAACCGTCAGGAAGGGAGCCTAGTCGCTGGAGCAGGAGCCGGGAGCAGGAGCCTGGAGCAGGAGCCGGGAGCAAGCACCGGAACCAAGAGCCGGAACCAAGAGAGCCTGATCCGGATCTGCTTCTCTTTTTTAAAAGAGAAATATACCACGCCCCATTGGGCTGGTATTTCAGCAGCTATTGGCTGACAGAGCGGAAGTCACTCCCAGCTGCACTGTGGGCTCGTATTTCAGCGACTATTGGTTGAGGCAGCGGAAGTTACTCCCACAACATGTACTCTGGTCCTAAGTATCTGCAGCATAGCCTCACTGGCTCAGTTCTGATTATTCCTTAACCACTACAACATATCTGTATCAGATAGTTTTAATTCATTTTCCACACAATATTAAGAACTCACCCTCTTGTTCTTGATTAATTTCATTCTATCACCATATCATTAATAAGCTGAAGATAGTTAGACTGTCATTTGAAGTCTTATTTCATTTATCTCCTATGATTTTAGGATTTATTGCAATTTATAGTAATGAAAACTTTCACGAGTTAAAAGGGCACTTAGAATTTATAGACAGGAATTATTAGCTTCATACAACAGATTAATACTGACCAATTATCCTCAATTGTATCATTCACTAACTTTGTGACCTTGTGAAAATTGCTAATTCTCTTTGACCCCAATTTATTTAGCTTTTTAAATATGAGTACTAATAATAATGCAGTTTTGAAAATTAAGTGAGATAGATATGTAAGTAATAACATAATTCAGTAAATAGACGATGATATTACTATTCTACCTTTGTGCGGTGATAAATAATAGTTTTCCTTTTAAGTTCAGCTCTTGTAAGTAATGCTTTCCTTTTCACCATATGTCTGTAGTCACTGATGAATTTGCTCACATTGAAGTATCGCAGTAAGAATTCCTAACCTTAATTTAAAATGTAGAAATGCAGGCTGTCCAAAATTCCTATTGAGAAAACATTGTGCCAAGGGTTCTTTTCCTGACTCTTGTGCATACTGTATATAGTCCTAATTTTTTTTTTTAGTAATTTTGGGATGGAAATAGACTCACTAAAATTTTTATCTTTGCATTAACCACAATTACTTGAAAAACTATTCTATTTACAGGTCAGAATGACTAAAGAAACCTAGAATTATGTAGGTCATTATTGGAAACTACCACAAACTTCGTGACTTAAATATACTAAAACTCTTCTCTTACATATCTGTAAGCTGAAGGCCCCAAACGCAGCAATCAGAAAAATTTTGTGTGTGTACATATGTGAGATATATGTTTCTGTGTGTATGACTGTATGTATATCTATATATAAGCATACATAACTGTGTATATGTTTGTATAGGTGTGTGCTCATGAGTGTTCATGTGAGCAATTTGTGTTGAGACCAGAGCTTAACGTTGGATGTTTTCCTTGATCAATATATTCCTTGTATTTTGAAACATAGTCTCCCACTGAACACTGAAATTCATTGAATTTGGTAGACTAGCTGGCCAGAACACCAGAAATTTGCCTGCCCCTGTCCCCCTGCCCATGTTACATGCATGAACGGCACCACACCTGGCATCACACCCAGCTTTTACAGGGACTCTGGGTATCCTAATTCGGGTTTCATGTTGTGCCGCTGGAACTTTCTCTAGAACCCAGAGACTCAGTCACATTCGCCTAGGGACTATAACCAATGCAGAAAGAGACTTGACGGCATCTGCAATACCTACAGTAGTATATCCTTAATAAGATCATACTCATAGATAACGGGGACCAGGTGTACTCAGACCTTTAGGAGGAGCATCATTCATCTATCCCTCTGTGTTCTGTCTTTAGCTAGATAGAAAGCTAAAGAAGAAATTTTATCTTGAAATTAGAGATTTCTCTTTGGCACAGCTTCTGAAAAGCAGTTGTCTTTGTGACAAGGTGTGTTCTATGAGCAGGTGTGCTTGTTTTATTTGTGAGTGTCTCTATAGCTGTCTCTTTACCCTCCACTGCCTTGTCTATAGCTCTCATTTTTAAAATAGAACAGTAGCTACTACTTTTTGCTTACTTGTGATAAGTTTCAATGATATGCATATAGAGATTTGTAATCTAAGATTACATATTGTTCATTGGTTTATTTGTTAGTTGCCAGTTTGCTTTCTAAAGAGATGAATGGCATAGGGTTGGATGGGTAGGGAAGTAGTGAGGAGAATAGGAGAGTTAAAACCATGACCAGAATATATTCTATGAAAAAAATAATTTTATTTTATGTCACTCATATAACTCTTTCATGGAGTACTGGTTTAGGGGTAATGTTATGCAATTACAGGTAATCATTGAATGCAGCAGTGACCTTATAAAATACTAACATGTGGTCAAATTTGCTAGGTTTTACACTAATTTTCTAGCTCTGCAAAACAACCCATTTTGCTAGTGAACTGATTATCACTAGTATAGTGTTAGTATCAGAAACCACACAGCATATGTTTTACTGAAATATATAAAGTTTCCAAAAGCAAATGGAAAATATGTGTTGTTAACAAAAAGGATTTGCAACTTCATCTTTCATGTAGTTTTATTCATATTTTTTGAAAAAAAAGATTCTTTTCTCAAACAATATATCCTGATAATAGTTTTTTCCTCTACTCCTCCCAGTTCCTCCCACCTTCCCTCTCCTCCAGATCCACCCTCTTTCTGTCTCTCTTTAGAAAAGAACAGGCTTCTAATACATAGCACCAGACCTGACAAAATCAAATATAATAAGATGAAGCAAAAACTATCATGTCGATGTTGGACATGGTGATGCAAAGGAGGATAAGAATCCCAAGAGCAAGCACAAGAGTTAGAGACCCACTCATTCTCTGTCAGGAGCACCATAAAAATACTAAGCTAATGATATAATATATGTGCAGAGGACGTAACACAGACCCATGTAAGCCTGTGCTTGCTGCTTCAGTCTCTGCGAATTCACATGCACTTGTTCATTTGATTCAGAAGGCCTTGTTCTCCTGGTGTCCTCCATTCCCCTTTGCTCTTATAATCTTTCTGCCTCCTCTTCTGTGGGATCTAAGGGAAGGATTTGGTGGAGACCTCCAATTTAGACTCTGTGTGTGTGTATAATGTCTGTCTGTGGGTCTGTGCATCTGTTCCCATTTGCTGCTGAAGAAAGCAAATCTGATGATGACTGGATAAGGCACTTATATATGAGTATAACAGAATATCATTAGGAACCATTTTATTAATTTTGTTTGTTTGTTTGTCTAGACCAGCAGTGTTTGGTTTTGCCCTAGATCTTTGAGCTCTCTAGTATCTGATTCTTCGTTACCCAAGCAGTGTCAAGTGTGAATTCCTTCTGTTTGTGGAGTGGGCCTCAGATCAAATCAAACTTTATTTGGCTTCTCCCACACATTCAGTGCCACCATTGCTCTAGCATATTTTTCAGGCATAACAGATTGTAGGTCAAAGATTTTGTGACTGGGTTGGTGTCCATGTTTCTCTTTTGGTAGCCTGCAGAGTACCTTCCCACGCCAAAGAGATTAGAACGTAGGGATGAGGGCTCCATATAGGCACAGGCTGACTTCTCCCTGTTCACTGAGTGGAGAGTATTGTCCTTGCCAATGCACACACCCCCCACATCAATTTTTGGGGAACAACTTTTTATTAATGAAAAACTAATTTTTCATAAAATTTAAATATGTTAATGTTTATTGGAGATAATATAGCATTAAAGTTTATAATTATCCTGATAATTTTCCTTGGTAGTTTAACTAATAGGACTGGAGAGATGACTCCGCAGTTAAAAGCACTTCCTGCTCTTGCACCTTTTTCTTTGTATGTGGCAGTGTGCAAATATTTCTCTATTTTCTTGGGTTTTTTTTTTTCCCACTGTATTTAAATAAAGTAGTTCGATATTGTCCCTGTTTGTGAGAGTTTCAGACCTTGTTATTTTCCCCTAATATTTTTTTACATGTTCTTTAGAGGCTGTCCTTTGAAACATGTATGCTTAACCTTCAGTTCAGTGACTATTTTCTCTCCCTCTCCAGTATGCCTTTAAAGACCATGTAGTATTTTTTCTTCATTTTAATGCTTCACTTTTTCAATTCTATAATTTCTATTTAATTCTCTTATGTGGTAGCATATTTATGACATAAAATTTATCACATTAACTATTTTTAAGTGTCTTTGAATTTTTTTTATTTCTCCTCTTCTACTGGAATGCCCTATGGTAATTTTTTTTGCATAATGCTCCTTAACATAGTTGTATTGGCAATTTCGTCTTCTATTAGCTATTTTTGGTGCACTCCTATTTTTTGCAGGTCTAGGAATTTCTGGTGTATGTATTAGATGTAGATGACATACTTTTGATACTAAATTTTGTTACCTTCCACCGAAAGTTGTTTTTGTTTGTATTTTGTGTTTGTGGTTTGTGTTTTAACTTAGCAGTGGAGTTGCTAAGTGTCTCTTGAATGGTTACTTTTATACTTTACTGAAACAGATCAGTTTATGCTCTGCCTTGATCCTAGAATGATACTGAATGACCCTTTGAAGACTTCTGTGGAAAGCCAGAGGTTTCACTAGCTTTGAGCAGGTGAAATTCAGATGTCAGCTTTTTTGTCTTGTGCAAGGACAGCTGCTGTTTCCACTGCAACAATGTCCTATCCATGGGGTCCTAGCCTTCTTCCCTAAGCAGTGTACACACACACACACACACACACACACACACACACACACGCCATACACTGCATACAGTACAGGTGGGAGTTGGTAGCTTTTGCTGCTTTTCCTTCTTTCTCCCATCTTCCATCCTCACCTTATATATTCTCTCTACTCTGAGTTCTGGGCTCTGATACTTCCTGTAAACAAGACAGTAGCTTTAGCTTTCTGGCTGAGTAGTGTCCACTTCCATGGATTTCATTAGCATGTATTAATTATAATGTTTGCATACGTAAATATATAGTATATCTAGATTATATTCACCCCTTTTACCCTCTATTGTCTTCCTGCTCTTGCTGAGACCTTTCATCTTCCATGGTGTGTGTTAGTATCCAGGAATTTTCATTAAGGTTGAAAACATAGATTTTACCCATTGGTAATCTCTTTTTTTCCCCCTCTCTATTTATTTTTGGTTCCTCTCCAGTTGTCCTCAAGAATAATTTTTGTTTCGTTTTGTCTTCTTTTGCATTATCCAGTATTTTTGCATAGTTTTTTATTGTTGTCACTGGGAGAATTATTGTGGCTTAATTCACTTGATTGTTATCGGCCTTGGCATCCTTGGGTCTTTGTATTTTTATATTTATCCATTCCCACTTCTCAGTGAATATAGTCTATTAGCTCTACCTTTGATTCCTGACTCTGCTGTTGGTTACAGAATTGTTTCAGATTTCTGATCATCAGTGTCCCCTGTATATAGCAGAAATAATCATTTGTATTTTAAGAATTTCCTTTAGACACTGTATGTGAAAGTGTATATAAAACGTAGGCTTGGGATCCAGAACTCAGTTGGCTGTCATAAATGTTACCTCCCTTTATGAACATAATTATCCAGAAGGTTGGAATGTTGGATATTGCCATGTGGGATGTCTTACCCAGGATTGTGCTTCTGGGTATCCAGAATACAGATTCATTAAGTTGATTCTGTGAGGTGAGTTACGCCTTTCAAAACTGAAAAATTTGTATCCTGAGCAAACATATTATTTCAAAAATGTTGTATCGAGTGGGCTTTTCTGTGATTCATTGACATATATGGCTGACCAGCTGTTAGACCTATATTCTGAATACATGTGTCTGTTGCTTTGTGTTAGATTTAAGCCATGTATTAAAATTTTGTGTGTGGCTTCAAAAATATTTTGCTATAATAGAGTCCATTTCATGCTGACAGTAAAAGGGGAAACTGGTTGATGTTACACTAGCTGTGTCTCTCTGGTAAACATTGCACAGTGCTATTCACATTTGTGCCTGCTCAAATAGAAACCCATCAATCATGTAAACCCTGGCCGAGAGTCTGATCTCTAATGCATAGCATAAATTGCCGCATACTCTTCTCTACAAGAAAAAAAAACGTGCTGTAACATTTCAGATTAAAATTGTCTTTTCAGATTGATTTTATCGTTATTCAAGAAGCAAAATGCAGTATCAAGTGAGGAGAAAAAAATTCCTGTCAGGGTGTGGTTTTGTAGAAATCAAATGTTCGTATATTTCTATAACCATAGCCATAGATAATTTTTTAAAATACTTGTATATTTTAAGATGAATTACCTTTACCCCTGTGTAATCATATCCTAATTTGAATTGTAGAAAGGTATATTTTGAAGCAAAGATTATCTAAAATTATGACACAAAGTAAACAAAGCCTGTTTTCATAGCACATAAGAGTTATACATTTCATATTTTATGTAAATATAAAATATATTTAATATTGGTTTGCGAAAATTGAACATTTTTACTAAAATGGTTACAATTCTAAAACAATTTGAGGATTTGTATATATTTAATTATAGAATAATTGACAGAAGATTGAATGTCAATTTTTATTTAATTCTCGGCTAGAACATTCAGTCTATTCACACTAGCAGTTTTGACAGTGTTTTTAAAAACTGCTTATGAAGCTGAGGCTGTTGATCCACTCCTTACTCCTAACACTTGGGAGAACAGGTGGATATCTATGTTCCAGGGCCAGATTTCCTAAGAAGACTCTGTCTCAAAGAAAGAAAAACAAAAGAACTTGTTATTCATAAAGTACCAAATAGGCCTTTTTAAGATTGTCATAAATGAATCTTATCCAATCTCACCTCAAGAAAATATGAGCTTTTTAAGGATCTGTGGATACAGGGTAAGTTTAGAATGTAGTCAGGGATTATGCTAGTCTAGCAAACTGGTGGTAACAGATAAATTCTTTTCCAAAGTAGATGACCTCACTAGCTCTGGGAAGCCAGATAAATTTTCAGGACCAGGCATGGTTTCTCTCTTATTGAATAGTCTTTAAGTCCAATTAGGCAGTTGTTCGTTGTCAATGACATAGAGTTTCGTTTTTTAAAAGTTCATGCTTATCTTACCATGCTGGTCATTGTGGCTCATAGGTGTTGCAGCTGGATAGAATTCTTTAATTGAATCCCTCTGTTGTCAGCTTACATAGTATTTTCTAGACCAAGAAATTAGACTACAGAAAAGAGGTTTTCAAAAAAAATTTAAAACTAAAAAATTTGAAAAAAAAATGTTTTCAGGTCAGATTCTGTTTGAACCATCTAAGTACTGTATCCTAAATGTTCTGTGTCCTCAGGAATAGGTGCCCACCCTCAACCCATAATGAGCAACCAAGGGCTATATCTATAGTCTATATTGTTTTGGGAGTTACAAGAACAACCCTGACTAACTATTCATTTGTTATGCTTGATACTTGGGTTTTCATAAGTCTATGGTTCATGTAGGGAGTATGTAGGTGAATTAACTTCCATTAAGATACACGTACACACACACACACACGTGTATTTATATTACTATATATAATTTTAGGTAAATAGAAAAAATATGATTTTTTGAGGCATTTTCAGACAACCTTAGTATTATTTGTCCCTCATCCCATCTTCTCTTTCTGTACAGGTCTCCCTCCTTCCTCCCCTTTATTTCATTTCCTATTTCATGCTGCCTGTATTCTGCTAGCCTCACACACACACATGCACACAAGCGTGCGCACACACACACACACACACACACACACACACACACACACCTATGGTCCCTTTATAATTTCCTGGGTTTTGTAGTTACTCCTTACTGTGCACTCATATCTGAGGATGTAGAATTGGAAACCCAAGGTGAAAGAACATGTAACATTTTTCTTTCTGCTTCTGAATTGCTTTCATTAATCTTTTTTAGGTTAATCTATTTCCTGAAATTTTCACTGTTTCATTTTTCTTACAACTGAATAAAATTTCACTGTGTATACACACTGCATTTTCATTTCCACTCATCTGTTGATGAGCATTTATGTTGTTTCCATTTCCTGGCTATTGTAAGTAGGGCACCAATGAACATTACTGAGCAATTTTCTGTGGAGTAGGATACTAATTAATTCCTGTGAGCATATTCCAGGTCATGTGATAAAGGTATTTTAACTGTTTTTTTTTTTTCAGTTTCTCCATACTGACTGCCCATACTGAATTTGTCTTGTTGCCTGAGGTTTCTGTTCCGCCCAGTACTGAAGTTGTTCAGTCCCAAAGAAACACCCAGAGGTCTACATTAATTATAAACTGGTTGGCCTATTAGGACAGGCATCTTATTAACTATTTCTTGCATCTTAAATTAGCCCATTATTCTTGTTTGTGTTTGCCATGTGGCTTGATACATTTTATCAGTGAGGTGTTCACATCTTGCTTCCTCTGTGTCAACTCCAGGCTGACTATTTCCTCTTCCCAGAATTCTCATGTTCTCATTGCCCCACCTCTACTTCCTGCCTGGCTACTGGCCAATCAGCATTTTATTGAAGCAAAGTAACAAGGTACAAGACCATTGTCCCTCAGGACTCCTCCCCCCCTTTTTTCAAAACAAGAACTCTGAATGTAATCTCCTTTGTTTAGTTTTTTTTTCCATACCATTATCCATAACAACTTGTAACCAACACTCTAAACAAAAATAAATATCCATAATCCATTTTTTGGCAATGTAGGTATACTTTTCCAGGCTACTTCCTGTTGATGGGGAACACTGATTATCTTATGGGAACCTACAGAAAATTTGGGATTATGGCCAAGTCCTGACTGAAGTATTCTGTGAGACTTGATCATCTCAGCCAGCAGTACTGAGGCTGTTCTGAATGTAGAACTGAGAGGAACCTCCAGGAGAGGTCCTCTGAAATGTTGCATGATCTGGGCCGTCTGCTCCAGTCGGGGAGTCTTTAGGGGGTCTTTCTTGATCAAGCCTTCTTCTCACCATTTTAGTGTTTCTTCTCACCATTTTAGTGATTCAGGTATCAAATTGAAGTCTTTTATCCACTTTTTTTTCTATGCTCAATGCAGGGTTATACATATGTGTGTCATTTCATTCTTCTGCATGTGGATATCCAGTGCCCAGCAACAATTTTTGAAGATTATCTTTTCTCCAGTGTATATTTTTTGAGCCTTTATCAAATATTAGATGTCTGGAATTGCAAGTACTCATATTTGGATCTTCTATTTTATCCATTGATGTACATTTTGTGCCAATGCCATATTGCTTTTATTACTCATGTTCTATAATATGTCTTGTCTGAAATAATAATCCTTTCAGTATTCTTTTTTATTCTGGATTGCTTTGACTCTCCAAGGTCTTTGGTGGTTCATAAGAATTTTTGGATGCTTTTTCTATTTCTGTAAAAAAAAAATGTAGGTATTTTATATTGGAATTGTATTGAAGCTGTACCTTTCTTTGGGTAGGGTGTTAATTTTCACAATGTTAATTCTACTAATCCACAAACACAGGATGCCTTTCTGTTTTCTAGTGTCTTTTTAAATCTCTGTCTTCAGAGACTTGAAGTTTCACCATAAAGATTTTTTGCCTCCTTGGTTAGGTTTATTCTAAGATATGTCATAGTCTTTGGTACTATTATAAATATAAGTGTGCCTATGATATATTTCTCAGTGTGTCTGTCTGTGATGTAATAAAATGCTACTGATTTTTGTTAATTGATTTTGTGCAGTTTTCCTAAAATTGTTGATTGTTTCTGTTAGTTTTCTGGTGGAAATTTGGGTATGTTGCACGTATAATATAGCATATGCAAATAGTATAATTAGACTTCTCTTCCTATGTGTATCTCTTTGACTTGCATAAGTTGTCTTATTGCTTCAGCTAGTTTTTTCAGTGCTATGTTGAAAAGGAGTGGGAATACTGGATAGCCATAACTGATCCTGAATTTAATGATTTGCTTTGAGCTTTTCTCCATTTAGGATAATGTTGATAATGTTGGTTGTCAACTTTTTATATATAGCCTTTATTTTCTTGATGTATGTTTCCTTAAGCCCTGTTCTCTCTAGGACTTTTATTATCAAAGCATGTTGGACTTTGACAAAGTTGTTTTCTGTATCTATTGAAATCATCGCTTGATTTTTTCATTGAGTCCATTTATGTGATTTATTATATTTATTGACTTGCATATGTTGAAACAACTCTGTATTTCTTGAAAAAATTTAACGTGATCTTGGTGGACAGTCTTCTTTATATGTGCATATATTCAGTTTAGTAGCATTTTATTGAGAACTTTTACATCTGTGTTTATCGAATTCTGGGGACCATATAATTAGTTCTCATTGGAGAAAACTTCTATAGTACTAGTGGTCTGATAAGAGACAGGCTGTTTTAGCCATTCATGTTTTTTGTATTTATTTATTTACTTATTTATTTGTCTTGAGCATATAGAATTCATTCTGTGGTTCTATGTCTAATTTGATAATCTGTCCTTTTTTAGATTAGGCCACTGCAGGAGATGTGTGATCTAAGATGGACCAGGTAAAGTTTGTGGACAGGCTGTTTAACTAAACCAGGGAAAGATAACTTTCAAATTGGAGGTCTGGAGTTAGGGCAAGCAAAGAGGTTTCACAGATAACAAAGGTTCAAGGCCATGTGTCTGTAACTAAGATTGTGTATTTGCAGGTGGTAGAGGGTGAAAAGCAAGGGTAGACTAAGGGAAGAAGGAACTTACCAAGCTAATGTGGCTCACACACAAAGAGGTTTCAAGGTTACAGGTCTAGAATTGGGATTGTGAGTTTGCAGATGAACTCAGATTAGTGAATAGGTAGGAAGAGAAGTAGCTTTGCCAGGAAAGGTGTTTAGTGCCCAAAAGGTGTTTATATATTTTCTACTAATACTGTAGTGCTTGAATTACTGCAACTTCTTAATATATTTTGAAATGAGATAGCTTTCCTTTTGCTTTGTTTGAGCTCAAGATTGCTTTGTTCATTCAGATGATTGTCTTTTTTATTTCTGTGGAGATTATTAATGATATTTTGATGAGTGCTGTAGTAAATCTGTCCATCCATATATTTTTATCCGTACAGAGAGTTTTACAATATAAAATTTTTCATTCCATAGACACAAGGTAACATTGTATTTATTAGTACTTTCTTCAATTTCTTAGTCCATATTTTGTATTTTTTCAGTAAAGAAATATTTTAATTTTTGGTTAAATTATTCCTACAGGTTTATTTTTATATTAGTGTGTATGTGTGTAAACATAATTGTTTAAATGTGAAGTTCTTGTGTTTTGATGGTTCCTTGAGGATTTTCTAAATAATAGATTATATTGTTTCACTACAAAGACAGTTTGAATTCCCTCTAGTCTGATGTTCTTTTTTATCTGGCTAGACTTTCCAGTACTCTGAATACAAATGGTAAACTCAGTGCATTTGCATTTTCTTGTTCCTTCCCTTCAAAAAAAGTGGCTTTCTCTCCTTCCCCCCATTTTTAGTGTCTGGACTGGCATCAGAAGAGCTGGAGAAGAGAAATGGAAACAACTGTGATCAAATTTCGTAGCATTAATCTATAAATTTCTCAAAAAATAAAAATGAGTAAGTCTAAAAAAGGAAATGTGGAATTGTCAGACATTTTTAAAGACATGCAATTTTTTTTAAATTAAAATGTGTTTGTTCAAATTTATACACTCATGGAGAAGGGAGAAAAGAGAGTGAATAGGGCCTCGAGAAATTGTTAGTGCTGGGCAGAGCGGTGCTTCATTGGGGAAAGCGCTTGTGGCACAAATCTGGCTACCTGAACTCTGTACCCAGAACCCACAACAGAAGAAAACCATCTCCAGAAAGCTGCCCTCTAACTGCCTCATGCCACCATATTTCACAACCCCAGTTATCAAAAACCTGATTTTTTTATATGAAGCATTGCCTTTTACTCTGGAGAAGCAACTTCATTTTCTTTTACTGCTGCTGCTGCTGCTGCTACTGCTAATTGTTATAATGAATTATTGTTAATCATTATTTGGAGGAGGGACTTTCAGCAGTTAGCCAAGGATTCCTCTGTCTTGTCATAAGAAGAGTTAAAGTTTTTTCTTTCAGATTTCAACTTTTTCCATCCCATTTGACTCTACCAATTTCCTTCATTGTTTGTTTCTGATTTTACTCCCTTTCTAGGGCTACTCTGATATATTCGCCCATGCATCCGCCACCCCTTTCTCTGCTGTTTGGTGTTTTGTTTTTGTTTCCCACTATGAAATTGTTAAACTGCCTTTGCCATTGGTAGATGATCTTGAATCTTTCTTTCTTATTGTCTGTTTGACCTTTAGGTAGAGTATTTCGTTATGGCTCTTAGTGAGCTCTCAAGAGAGTAGAAGGGAGAATGAGTTCAATTTATCATTTTTAGAGTAGAAATCCATATTAAGAGTTTGGGCTGTTCTTATTGTTATTTTTTAATTTAGAATACATAGATACAATAAACACATTGATGTGTGGATTTCTTCTTTGGAGAATGATTCTATCTCTAGGGAATTTTATATTTTCTCTTTATCAGTAGTTGATATTTCCTAGTTTTTGACTCATAATAACTGGTTGACCCCTAATTCCTTTAAAATTTTTGTTATCAATGATGGTTTCTTTCTCTCTTACTTTATTTGATATGCTCTCTCTGTAAAGTCATGGCTGACCTGGAACTCACTAGGTAGACCAGGCCAGCCTTGAAATCATAGAGATCCATCTACTACTGCCTCCCAATTTCTAGCATTAAGCCATGTGCCACCACCATAAATGAGATTGTCTTTATAGTATAGGATAGAATCAACATTTCAGGACATTTAAAGAGAATTTTCTTCTCTGTTACAGAGTTGAATACATTTTTTTGTTATTTTACATTAGAATGTTTGATTAGTAAATGACTGTAAGTAAAATTACCTCTCCAGAACAATTATTTCCATCTTTTCATGTTTTCTTGAATTTTAAATGTCTTCTATTGATATTCCAGTGCTGTTGTTTGAAAGTTGATGAAATATATATCCTCATTATGTAGCTTCACTTTCTGATAAATCTAATTCGCTCAGCACATATAATACATTCTGCTTTCATTTCACAAGTGTATTATTAATGCTGCCATTTTTCTTTAGTGTTGAAATTGCCAAAGAAAAATTGTAAATATTTACCACATATAACGTGTTTGAAAGTGCATGTGCATTGGGATATGGCTAAATGAAGCTAACTAACTTATACAGTACCCCCACATACTTCTGTCCTCATAGCAATGTTCAAGTATCCCTTTCTCTTCCTATATTGTATTGCTGATACTCATTGAAGATACTTTTTTACATATTAAGTCATATTGTTAAAGAACTATAGTAAAGTTACAAGGGATGGAAGGTGCAGTTACAAGATTATACTGCTTTCATATCTTTAAAAGTAAATGTTTGCACCTCCCCATCCACCACAACTCTGCCACCTGAGGTAAGTTAGGGAGCTGCAGGACTCAGGAAAGTGGGCTCTGCACCTCTTCTGGTCAGCACAGTAGAGCTGACCCTGTTGGCAGAGGTCTGGGTAAGCCAGCCCTGATGTTGTGAGCATAGGAGAGTTGTCCCCATTACTCATCTGTCATGTGGTGGGATGGGAAGGGTAAAGATACCCCCCATCACCACTACCATCTGTGCCCAAGGCAGGTGGAAAAGCTGGCCCCTACACTTTGCCTGGGCAATACAGCAGAGCTGGCCCTGAAGGTGTTGGTGCTTAAGAACTGACCACCCTGAGGATCTGAATGCCAGAGAACTGTACTCATCACTCCAAGATAGCCAGGACAATGCTGGAGAGTTTACCTGGTGTTGAAGACAGGGAAGAGCTGGAGGACTGACCAACCCTTAAGCTACCCAAGCCCAGAACCAGGGTTATATGTGGGCCCACCCCAACCTCTGTTCCATCTGTGATCTGCTGGAGCAAGAGGGGCCGGTTTTGTCCTGTGGACTCAGGGCTGCAAGAACTCCACTACACGAGGCGGCAACAGAATGTTCAGGAAGAGTCCTAGTAAGGACTCGTCATTGATGGTGTAGCAGAGACCAGGGGCCTCAAACCAGACCAATGATTGTTTGAGATGAATGCCTTTATATAAAAATGTATAGATAAAGGGGTTTGTGTGAAAAAAAATGTAAATGTTTGAGAGACTGCTAAAATGGTTCAGCAATTAGAGCACATATTACCCTTGCAGAGGAAGGACCCAGGTTCAGTTTCCAGCACCCACATGGTGGCTCACAGCTATGTATAACTTTGGTTCTAGAGGATCCTATGCCTTCTTCTGACCTTTATAAACAACAGGCATTCACATGTGTTGTACATACATGCAAGCAGACAAACCATACACACATATAAAATGAAATAAATAAATCTAAAAAAAAATTTTAGTGAATAAGTCTAAGGTTCTTGCATGGAAATCGTTTTAATATTCTCAACATTTTGCTGTTATTATATAAATAATATAACCATAGCTTAATGATACATTTGAACCCTTAGGGTTCTGAAAGGGCTGTTTATTGAGCCGCTGTATACAAAACGTAGGCAAGACTATATAATTAAATAACATTAAAACAATGAGTTCATGAATCACAATAAACAACATTCTCTCAAGAGAAAGCTATATCTCTGAATTATTAAATTATAACTATATTTGAATTTTCACCTAATGATTATGAGGAAATAAACAGTTCCTCAGGATTCATTTTTATTTGTGCACATTGTGATAGAACAGAAAGTATATGGAAATTTTTACCTTTAAAAATTGAGCATATTCTGTAAATTCCTTGCGTCATGTGTTTGTATAAGAAGTCTGATATCAACTGCATTTTTGTAACTATTATACAGTGGTTTTTCTTATGAAACCCTGCAAGGTTTTGCTTTATACCTCTTCTTTCAAATCTTTTGATTTGTAATATATAATTTCTAATGTCTACCTGTATGTTTCTTTGTTGTGGGACAATGGTCTGTATTCTGTCAATTATATTTAAATAAATGCTGATTGGCCAGTAGACAGGCAGGAAGTATAGGTGGGACAACCAGTCAGGAAGCAGAGGCAGGTCAAGGAGAACAGGAGAATTCTGGGAAGAGGACACAGACCTGATCCAGCCACAGAAGAAGCAAGATGTGACTGCCGCACTGAATAAGGTACCAAGCCACATGGCTAGCATAGACAAGAATAATGGGCTAATAATAGAAGTTATAAGAGTTAATAAGAAGCCTGAGCTAATGGGTCAATCAGTTTATAACTAATGTAGACCTCTGTGTGATTTCGTTGGGACTTAACAACTGTAGAAATCTGGGAGGACAGAAACCTTGGACAAGAAACCTCCTCTCAACATTACCTTCTTACTACATTTGAGTAAGCACTTCTGTTCTGAAATTTACTTTTGCTTCCTTTCAGAAAAATTCCTGGGATTATTTCTTCAACTTTCTTCCATTATCTTTTTACCTTCTCAAGCTCTTATTTCCTGAACTTTCTGGATCTGTCTTCTCGTTTAGTCAAAATTCTCCATAGAAACAACACCAATGTGTTATTTAAAAAGGGAGTCTTAACGGAATTGCCCAAAGTGATTGTGGCAGACTGATGACAGAATTTCTTCACAGGCCTTTAAGTGAATGGGTGAAATGTAGAATAATGTGCCTCATTCAAGTCTACTAATTCAAATGTTAATCATATCTAATAAAAAAAATCAGCTTCACAGCAGGGTTTAACCAAAGAATTTAGATCAGTTGACATATGCAATTAATTTTTATAGATTGTAAGCAGCTTCTGCTTTTGCTTTTTATTACTTCATTCTTTCAGTTTGAAATTAATAGAATTTTTGAAACTTTCTGCATAAATTATCTATTTACTACTTAAAGCATTATTTACTACTGTAAACAAGTTAACAATAATTTTAATTAAAAACAGTATTCTGTATGTTTATATGTTCCTTATCTTCAGATTAGACATTTTCTTAAACATATGTATTAATATGTTTTTAATCTATATTTTGAAAAGGTAAAGGCAGTGAAAAGTTTTTAAGAATAGTATATTTAATATCACTTATTCCTCATCATAGGTTCAATAGTTAACATTTGCCATGTTTGATTAATTTCTTATATACGCATTACTAGCCATTATTTGGCTAAACTTCTTAGAGTAAATTTCAAAGATTGTTAACCTTTTTCCTAAACACTTTAACATGTATCTCCTAAGAATATTGTATTAGTTTGCTTTTGCTGCTGTGATTTAAAAAAAAAGAAAGGAAAGAGTTTATTTTATCTATGTTTACTAGTCACAATCAATCATTGAGAGACATCGACACAGGAAACTAAGTGGGATCAGAAGCAGGATTCATGGCTTGCCCATGTGAACTCAGGTTCAGCTATCTTACTTAGGCAATGCAGACCCACCTTCTCAGGAGTGGCACTGCCAACAGTGGGCCAGGCCCTTGTCTACCAATTAGCAATCAAGAAAATTCTCCACAGATATGTCCATAAACCAGTCTAATAGAGCAATTCTTCCACTGAGAGCCCCTCTTTCCAGGTGCATCAAGTTGACAACCAAGCTAACCAGAAATATTCTTTATTACTAGCACATATGAGAAAATGAAGATTGATAAAATACTGTTACATGTTATATGTACCATAAAGTTTTAATAATTGTTTGAATAACTTATTTTTATAACATTTTTTTCTCTTCCTCAAAGAATTATACATATTCTTTAGTTATCATTCAGGACTTTTGTATCTGGCTTTCTTTCTTTTTGGCATATATAAACAGAGACTGCATGTTAGTTTTTCAGCTACAAAACCCAAATAAACACATAGAAATTCTTTTAATTACAACACAATTCAGACAATAGCTTATGTGTATTCCTAGCTAGCTCTTACATCTTAAATTAACCCATTTCTATTAATCTGTATATCGTCACAAGGCTGTAAGTTATTGGATAAGGTTCTGGTGTCCTTCCTCTTAGGCAGCTACATGGCATCTCCCTGAATCCACCTACTCTCTCTGTTCAGTTGTCCCACTTGGCTTTACTCTGTTACGACAAAAGCCACTGCCTGAAACAACTTTATTCATTAACCAATACAAGCAACACATAGAAGGACATCCCATATCATCTCCCGTTTTCTGTCTAATTAAAAAGGAAGATTTTTAGTTTAACATAGTTAAATTACATAAAACAAAACAGGTATGAAGCAAGAGTTACAGTTAAAATATTTCTTTGTGAGTCTGAAATTTCATATCTAATTTGTATTTTATCATAACTAATGAAAACTATTATCTGTCTTCAAATCCATTAAAGACCCCAGAAGGATATAGTATTACCTAAGTAAACAGGAAGTGTATTGTAAATGATTTCCAAAACTCTAGAATTGACAAAGACGTCTTGCTGCCTGGACAATCACCCAAAGATCTTTTGTAACTTTGTGATATCAGCCTATACGCTCATGGTATTTGGCAGACTTTTCCATGAAGAAGGAACTTTGAAAGTCTCTTTCGCCAGTAATGGCCATTTGTCAGTCACTTTCTTCTCCTGCAAAATGTCTGACAGTTTCTTCTGTGAAGCAGGAACTCTGAAGGACAATCCTATCTTTTGGAAAGTTCAACAGTCACTTTTCTGTGGGTCCTGCATGTCAGGTTGATAAAGCATACTGTCAAGTAGTCCAGGCAAGAGCATATTCTTGCCCAAATGGCTAGCCTTGTCACATTAAAGACAAATTCTTTGACGAGTTTCTTCAATGCCCTTAACTTCTCAGAACTGGTGTTACCAGAAGCAGACATGTCTCACTGTCAAGAAGAGTCTAAATTTTGTGGGTTTTTTTGGCATGCTTAGAATTTATATAAATGCTTCCAAAGATTCTACAATTTTTTGGATGGCGTAACTACATTTATACACATTTATAAATATGCATAATATTGCAGTTCTTTTTTAATTGTTTTTATTAAGCTATTTTGTATGCCCTCCCTTTCTACCCTCTCCCATAATCCCCATGCTCCCAATTTACTCAGGAGATTTTTTTTCTACTTCCCATGTAGATTAGATCCATGTATGTATCTCTTAGAGTCCTCTTTGTTGTCTAGGTTCTGCATTATTTGTCATAGCCAGAACCTGGAAACAACATTAATGCCTCTTGACTGAAGAATGGATGAGGAAAATATGGTACATTTACGTAATAGAGTATTACAGAGTGTAAAAAGATAGTGACATTTTGAAATTTGCAGACAAATGAATAGAGTTAGAAAACATCATACTGAGTGGAGTTACCCGGACCAAGAAAAACAAATATATGTACTAACTTATAAGTCGCTTTTAGACAAAACAAAGAAAAAACAGCCTATAATTCACATTCAGAAAAAAGTCTAAGTTTTTAAAACATTTTAAATGTCACATTCTATAGGTCATTGAAAGATTTGAAGAATACTTATCCATCTGAAATATATCTCTGTATATCTAGAAACCCTAACTAACATGATTAGAGTTTAACTATTATAGATGACTATCTATTAATCTGTATTTCTTAATTATATATGACGTTTTAAAATAAGTTACACAAACACAATACCTTAAACAAGAGCAGAAATAAATGTACACAGCATAACTAATCGATCTTAAGCTTCTATCAGTAAACCAAGATCCATAACACATTTCCCCTCCTTTTTTAAAAAAAGAGATTGACTATCACCATTTAATTATTTATAATTAACCCCCTTTAAATGAAAACAAACATTTATAACCAATCATTTTGTTAATTTGGGGGTAGTTTTCTCCAAACTGCTTCCTGCTGTTTGTTGGACAAAGTATTTTTAAGCTTCACAGAGGCATTTCAGTGGTTGGGGGTGGGGTGTGTTGTTCTATCAAACTACATTAGCCAGGAGGGAATCCACAGGTTTTCATCTTCTGGGGAAACAAAAGCAGAACCTCTTTTCCAAAGTAACATATCCTTAGACTCAAATTTTCAAGTTAAGATACCTTTATGTTGGTTGAGCTAACAGCCCATACAATGAAGTGTCTCTTTGTACATAGCTCCTTCACAGTCAAAAATTTCAAAGGAAATACGGTAATATACATAATGCAGACACTTTGTGTATTTTCTATCTTTACATGGATTTGTTTATTCCATTACTTTTTAATATTTATTTTATTATCTTTGCTCCTTTAATCTATGACTGTCTGGAATCTTTGTTCTCTCCTAAGCCCATGTACATTAATCCAACACTGTGCCCCATTTAGAGTTCTTTTTCACCTGAATCTATCTTATTGTGTATCTATAATCATTTTCTGACAAGTAGAGTTTTTCTTTTTCATTTTTTTTTAATGCTAAGCATCCATGACTGGGACTAATGCACTGGAGCTTTGTCTGTTGGCTCTACCCCATCTAACAAGTCAGAAGTATGTTCACTGCCTCTGCTGTCTCACAGCCCCAGCTTCAGGGACATAGCAGGTCTGTCACCATTAAGCAACTTGTAGCACTCTGCTCACAAACTTTAAGTGTTCTTTAGAAGGACCTCCTGAGAGAACCAGAGCTGTTCATGCTACCAGTGTGAACAAAGAAGCTCTTTCTTAAAGGAACCAAGTCTGCTTGCATCCTGCAAACAGAGCCTATCTAAAAATAAAGAAAAAATGCGTCTACAAAAAAGCTGCACTTGGCTCCCATTTTTGTGGGTCTAGAAGCCCTCTTTTTTTGCTTAACCTTTTTAGGTCTTATGTGAATCCATATCCCAGACAGTGGGGTGACATTTTGTAAATTGAGATTTTGTGTTGGCTTCTTGGCTGCTCAGACCCAAATAATCACACAGAAACTATATTAATTACAACGCTGTTTGGTCAATGGCTCAAGTGTATTCCTATCTAGCTCTGATATCTTAAATTAGCCCATTTTTCTTCATCTGTGTATTGCCACAAGGCTGTGGTATCTTTCTGGCATCTTTTCTGCGTCTTTTCCTCTAGGCAGCTGCATGGCGTCTTCCTGACTCTGACTACTCTTTCTCTCTCTATTTCTGTTCAGATTTCCCACCTGGCTTTAGTCTGCTAAGCCATTGTCCAGAACAGTTTTATTCATTAACCAATTATAGCAACACATATACAAAAGGACATCCTGCATCAGTAATAAATATTTTTCACAAGGAATTTTTGGCACAAATCTTAAGAATAATCTTTACTTTAGATATTTGATGGCCTTTTCTTACTCGTCCTTAAAGAACGTGTTTCTGTGTACCTGTACCAGGATTTCAGAGCTGTTGGTAGTGTATTATTGAAATTTTAAATCCAGACTGAAGAACAAATTGTTTTTCTATGATTTCAATCTACCCAATTATGGCACTTTTGAATCTCTAACTTCAGAAAACAATCATTTGTTGCTTTAATTTTAAACTTTTAAAAAGTGATTATCACCTACTGTATTACAGAGAATACAATGAATATGCTCTGGTTCAGTGAACAATAATCATATTGGTAAAACAACTGGAAAGCAATTAAACATCATAAGAGCTATCAGTGTTCGAAGATTTGGAGAATCATATGACTATTTCTGGTGAGAGTTCAGGGCAAATACAGATCATTAAAGTCTGTCTTTACTATGTGATGCTATGTATAACGCTGGACATGGTGGAACATGTTAGTTCTAGCACTTGACAGAAAGAGGCATGTAAATCTGAATTCTAGGCCATCCTAGTCTACATAGAGAATAGCAGACCGGAACATAATATAAATGAAACCCTTTTCTAAAAATGAAAAACATAAATATACATACACACACATGAATATATGTATAATTATGTATATTTGTACATATATGTGTATATAGAAATATATTCATGTGTGTGTACATGCAGATATTTTTGGTGCAAATCAGCATGTACTTGTTAGAAAAGCTTATCAATTTTCTTGTTGAAGTCTGTTTTCTTAAGAATTTCAACTCTAGAGTTTTTATTTTTTGATGGGGACACACATACATATGCATGCTTCTCTGTGTGTGTGTGTATAAATGCAAATATCGTGTTAGTTATATATTCATGTTAATATTAATGGAAATAAATGAATTTTTTACTTTCTTTAGAAAACTATCTCTTAACATGTTTGATGTTGTCTTTTTATATTTCCTTTTAGTAATTATGTCCCCTTTTCATTCATAATGTTATTTATGCCTACTCTTTCCTCATCAATCTTGAAGAATGGTCCTTGCTCTTACATTCATCATTCTCTTTTTTGTTGCATTTTTCTGTTCCCCCACACTGATTGGAACCTTTGGTTTGTTGGTTATATATTGGGGGATTTGTCTTTCTAATTTGATAAATGCACCTAAGGTAGTTCACTGAAGTTTTTATTAAAGTGAGAGTTTTTAAATTAGTTAGTTAAGGCTTAGTTGGTAAAAAGTAAAAAACTTTTGACCTTATTCATGTATACTTCTAAGTCTTGACACGTGTACACACTCATTTACTTGCTATCATACTCATGAAACGAAACTTTTCACAACCATAAAAACCCTGTCATGTTCATTTGTAGTCATTCTGTCTTCCCAGTCGTGCCTATCCCAGACAACCTGTCACTCACTTTCTTTCCCTGCAGTATTGCCTTCTCCAGAGTGTCATATATATACATATATATAAAACCATGCTTGTGGGCCTCTCCTGTCATTTAACATTTGAAATCTATTCATAATATTGTGTAAATCTTTAGGTCATTGTAATCAGAATCTGACATTTATGAGGATGTGATCCATTTTCATGAATGGTCCATGTATTTGTGTTTGAAAAGAGTTCCCTGTATTTTGGGAACATAAATCTACATGTACCTAATAGATAGGCTATTTCCTTGTTGAAATCTATTTCCTTAGGAATTTGAACTATGTAATTTCTATTTTTGGTAGATGCATGTGTGTTTGTCTGTGTATGTGTCTGTGTATGTGAATGCAAATATTCTGAGTTAGTGAATTTTTTCAGGGTTGTCCATATGCTTTTCAATAATTAAAGCTGTGTTTTAAAATATTGACATACTTTATAAATGCCACTTTTTCCCAACTTAACACTTCCTATGAATTCAGATTTAATTTCTTATATTTATTTTTATCTGAGTTTTCTAGATATAGAACCAATTACATACAGAAAGAGACTTATTTTGGAAATTGCATCAATTAAGGTGGCTTGGGGTGTAAATTGCATTTTTTTTTTACCTTTTTCTGACTTCGCTTATATAGCTCTCAGTCTGAAGTATGTTACTGATTTTTAATTCAGGAAGTACCTTGGCTCTAATCTGTGCGAACATTGCCAAGATAGCACAACTTCTTTATTATTTTTAAAATTTGATGCAACATATTAAGCCCTCCAGCCATTGTGACTTCAGTGACCATTTCAGTCTTCTCTCAGTGAACTCCTCAGTTCTGGTTTTCATTTCCTAATGGTGTTTTCTATCCAGTATACAATTTATATTGTCTTCTACGGTTTTCTTTTTCAACTGGTGGATGTTTATTTGTAACAATTTTTGTTGTGCTTTTCTATATGACTATTCTTGTCATTTTGTTGGTTTATTACATAATTTCTTATTATTTTACATTGGTGATATTTTTTCCTTTTTATGAATCTAATCTCTTATTTTCAGATGCTTTCTGTTTTGCTACATATGTATTTCTACTTTATTTTTCTGTTCCCTTTTTCTAAATCCTCAGGTTCTTCTCTTTCTTGTGTCTATTTTTTTTCTTAGCTGTAACTTTCCTGAAATGCTTTAGAATTTGTGGGGTTTTTTAATTTCTTATGTTTATTTTTCCTCACCTTGTCACTGAGTCAGTGGATTGATTGGCCTTGATTTTAGGACCTAGGCATTTTATATAAGGGTTAATTAACTCCGAAAGATTCTTTATCAGGCTATTTCACAGTTTAGGAACTCACATCTCAGTGTAATTTCATGCTCTATAAGACTTGCCAAGTCTAACTATTTATGATCTGTGTTGTGGCAGTTTCTATTTTTAGTGCAGCTTTGTTTTTAAACAGTCGTGCTAGGTGTAGGCTAGCCTTAGAACTTACCAAACTCACAGTCATCCTACGTGAGGCTCCCAAATACTAAGATTGCAGTTATAGCGCCCGTGCCCAACCAGCTGTGTCATTTGGCTTTTGGAAATCTCTTGTACTTTGACTCTAATTTGTTCTTTGCCCATGACTGCTGAGTGTCTGTATCAGAGAAGTATCTTAGATGTGTAATTCTAGTAGCCTTGTGACCAAAACTCCTATCTCTATAGTTTCTACATAAGGTTTTGGAAATTGGGGTCTCAATCTTTGTAAAAACTGTCATATATGGCACATGTACGATTTAGTGCACTACCTCGTGTAATGCCCAGATGTGGTAGATTCACAATGAAATTATGCATACCAATTCATATTCTGGGAACTGACTTGTAAACTCAAATTGAATATATTTAAAATCTGATGACATTTAAGATGCAATTTTCAAAGTCTTTGTTACTTCATCTCTTTTTTTTAAAAGTATGTCTACCTCATGGAAATTTTTAAATGATTACTATAACATAAAGCATTAGCATATATTGTAAGTCATAATGAACTTTTTAGATTTATTATTCAAACAGTGGGGTGATAAGATATATGTATATATATATATACTTTAATCTGTAGTCACTCATGAAATAAATGAAACATATAATTACATTTAAGATATATTCCCTAGTGTATGTGGGCTATTAATTTGTGCTTTGAAGTGAAATATTATTGGGATAGTTAATCGTGTATACACATAGTATGTTCCAATTTTATTTGTTATGTAAACTATCTTCATAGGCAATTTTGACTACTGAATGTTCTTTACATTATAACCTGACTTTTAATACTTATCCCTTGCTCTCGACTAGCTCCTCACCTACTCCTGGTGTGGAGCTGTTGGATGCCAAGGGGAGAAAAATCAATTTTCTTTGGGTGTGTAGCCAATGGTAGGGGCCCATTCTCCCATAGATGGACCCACTAGCTGTGAGTATATGGATAACACTAAATGAACTGAGTGGATTTTGATGTTTTGTTGTTGTTGTTGTTTAAGATAGAACATAAAGTTGTAAGGGAGACACATTGGGAACTTGAAGGAGAGGAGCTGGAAAAAGTAATGAGTAGATATGATTTTATGTACACTCCTGTACACATATGTGAAATTTTCAAAGAATACTTGGTAAGGTGCCTGCCACACCAGTGTGAGAGAATCTGACATTGAATGATGTCCAGCATGCACATATGTTTGTCAGGCCAGGCTTATATTCTCAGTTCTGAGAAGACAGAGTTCAATCCCTGGAGCTCTCTAGCCCTTCAGACTAGTCTAATCACCAAATCCCTGGTCCCAATTACACCCTCTCTCCAAAATCACAAAATATGGCTTTCAGAAATGACACTCGTGGTTGACTGTGGGCTTCACAGATACATACAAATATACATGCAAAGAACTGCCATATATATGTGTGTGTGTGTGTGTGTGTGTGTGTGTGTATTTGCATGCAAATATACACACATAAGAACTGCCAGCCTTATCAGAAACAGTACTCTTTCATTTTCTCTGTCTTAGCCAGATGTAAACTGTGCCATATATATCATGGCATGTGCCATGTATATCAGGTAAACTGTTCCATAGTAGAGAATCATTTGAAGCATTAGGACATCTGGGTTCCAGCTTGGCTTCTCTCATGATGGGCTATAGGATCCTATCTACTTAACACTCTCGAAATTTTGGGGTTTTGTTATTGTTGCTTAGCAAATGATGGTGATACCCATGTAACTGGAGTATTTCTAAACAGTAAGTGACGTGAGGTGTGAGGATAGATCAGCCGTGACTCGATACACATGTAAACCATGACTGCTTGTCTTTATTACATCAGTTAGCTTCATGGCGCTGATAAGAAAAGTAGATAAGCCAGAGTCTGGAAAATGTGTTGGCTCCCCATTTGATCCTGCACTTTTAGAAGTAAGGAGCAGCCCTCAGTGAGATTATCATAAAGGGTGGTCTTAGGAGCTGTCATTGCAGAGAAAGTACATTATCTGCCTCTTCCACTTGGCAGTTCAGCTTTTGAGACCAAAGTATTAGAATCCTCCGTTCTTTCCACCACATCATCTAGTATTTACTTTTTAGCAATTTGAAGCAAACATGAAAGAAGCCTAGTTTCAGTTTAGAAGTAAGTTTCACAAGCATTTCCTTCTTATTCATATAAAATTATCACATACTTTTAGTAGAATAAACTGAATACATCTCAGAACTAAACTATCCTTAACTGCTGTTTTGATTTTAAGTCACAAACACAGTAATAAATATTATCCACCCAAATCACCAGTGCAGCATTGCTGTTTCTTCATACTCATGTAGAAAAAACTTATCTAAGATTAATATGGCTTTGCTTATGCGAGATCAGTGCAAAGTGTAAAATTGCTGCTACCAGGGACCAAATTAGAGAATGATATGTAAATGTGGAACCCTTTTCTGCCACGTGATAGTCCTGTCCTTAACTATCTTCTTACCTTTTCCCTGTGAGGTTCAGAAATCTAAACAACGTGGAATGCTGTGTATGGAATAAATAACCCTGACCCCATCAACCCCAGCTTCCCTGTTTCTGGTTTCTTTATGTCTATCCGGTGTTTATTTATTTAAACAAATATAACTGTGTGCAGTCAGATATATACTCCTTTCTTCTTACATATGTAATAACATACTAAATTGGTATTAATTTGCCCTTTGCTTTTTTTTACCAAATTATTTGTTTATTTTTGGGGTGTTTTATTTATTATTGTTGCTTTAATATCAGCAAACAGACAGCTTCTTATTCCTACATTATATTCCATTAGAAACATATGCTAAAATTGATGTCCCTAGCCCCTCACAGGTGGACCTCTGAGATGTTTATATCCTTTGGCTGATAGACACACTAATACACTGATTAACCTGTGTGTTGTCATTTTTTCAATTATCAAAGGTACATTACGAGTCAAGAAATAAAGACATTTAAGCAAAATGTTAATTTCTTGAAACACCTCAGAATGACAGTGGGAACATCTAAAGAGCTAGAGTTGCACATTCAGACCTGGATTTGACCTTAATTCTTGGTACCTGGCTTTGGGCATGTCACCTCCACTCTCAGGGAACCTTGGTGCCTTCTCTGTAAAAAGAAAAACTAGTCATACCAAATGAGTGCTTATGACGGTATGTGACATGGTAGATGTAAATTGTCCCCACTGCTTTCTTTAATGTATGGGTATGAGTAAACATACCATGACCACACACTCTTGAGGTTCATTACTTTCTCTTTATTTTTTCTTTATTTAATATTGATTACTTTTAAGATAATATCTCATTATATAAGTAATACTAGACTCAAATTCAAAATCCTCCTGCCACCTTCTGCAAAGTACTAGAATTAAAAGTGTGTGCTCTTGAATTGGAGCTTTTCCTTTTTTAATTATTTGATAGGACTTTTCTTCATTTTATTGAATAATTCTGTAAATTTTAGTACTTTCATAGCCTTGTGTAATTGTCACCATAATCAAGATCTAAAATATTAAATGCATTTTCGACTTTTACAGATAGTGACTAGTTGTTTTCATTAAAATTGTGTATTCACAGTCACAGAATAAAATGAGTAACTGCTTCTTTATAGCCTTGGCAGCAGATAAAGTTCATTATGTTTCTCTGTATGTTGTTGTTAACATTCCCCCTACAGGAAACCATGAGCAGTGAGCTAGGTCTACAGCAGCTGTGTGGTCCTTCCTCCCTTGATTAAAGTTACTTTAGGCTAAAGTCTGAGACTTAAAAGAAAACACTAAAAGAGCGTTCATACTTGATCACATTTTAAGGCAGCTACTTTTGCCATCTGCTTCTGTGGCAAATGGACATATTAGTTCCCAGCACTGTGTCATTCTGGGTAGCTAAGAGGTAACTGTAGCAACAGTGCAGGCTCTTACACTGTTGAACAGTAAGGGGAGCGACTGTTCTTCATTAAGTGTTTATGAATTCTGGTACACATATAGCTTCTTTCTGTCCTGATTGGCTTGCCATGTCAAACCACTGGAAATCAAAGCTGGTGAAAATGATTTACACTTCTCAATTGTCATTTGTAAAGTTACTGCAGAAAGAGTGGTAGAGAGGACTGACACAATGTTGCATAGCAGTATTCCTGGGAAATATGAACAAACATCTACTCATCAAACACAGTGACAGGTCAGAGGATACCACCAAAGGCCAACTAGTGAACCAATGAGCTTTACTGGTGTTACTTACAGAGGTGAGTGGCTACTTGCAGAAATGTGGATGACTCAGAGACAGCTGTCTGGGCAGAAGCCTATCTCAGCCTGGGTAAGAGCTCACAATAGCTGGAAACTTGAAGTGTACTGCATAACATAGGCAGCTCAATAGGTTGGGGAGTGTATTTCTTTTTCTGGGCAGCTCGGTTGGTCTGAGCCTCTTTCAAGACAGCTGTCTAACCATGTCTCTCAGCAGTTTTGCTGCCGGTTTGGAGAAAGTGTGTTTAGTGTACATTGTCAATTTCTGAGGAATGTATTTTCTGAACCTTTTGAGTTGTTTATTTCCTGGGTCTTAATGAGTCTCCTTTTAAACATTCTGAGTCATAAGGGGTTTCTTTCTAAGATAACTGCTGTACAACACATTAAAAAATGTATTGAAATGTTTCAAAGATTATAAATATAATTCTTAAATAACCATAACACTATATTTGCAAACCATTCTCCTCCTATAATTTTCTAAACTTAGAAAATGTTATATTAAGGTCTAAATTCCTGACTTCCCTTGCATAATGATAATACCTAACCACAACTGCCCATGACATCATATTTCAGCTGTCAAGAGTGGGGGTTACACCCCATTCACTACATGTTTATACCTAGCCACTTCATTCATTTTTCTTATTAATTCTTCAGAATGCAATAGACTTTAATTAAACTTTTAATCAATTTTAAAATTAGGAATCAGTTGTCTTATTATATTTTTCACGGTAAACAAATTAAATAGTAATGCTTCATTTATAATATATAGCTGTGATTGTTATAGGAAATCTCTTATTTAGTTTGGTAATTGAAGTACTTAACATAAACTTACTTCACTTCTTATAATGAACATTATCTTACTATATTGCCATGCTAGTATTGATTATTTAATCACTATTTAAATGCTTTGGGGGGTTTTCTACAGGATATATTGATTATTCTATATATGTCTTATTTGACTTTTAATATATAGATCTACAAAATTTCATCACTGAAAAAATGGCATAGCACAGTTAATGACTGTTATGGTCAAATATCTTCTATGTTTCCGTCTCTAAACTGAGATGAAGAATTACCATTCATTTTCTCATTGATTTTAATGTTCCACATTTTTTAGGTCCAGGTTTTTTAAAATCTGTTTTTTCAAATATGTTTCCCTACATTCTCTACACTGAAGGATATCATGATATAAACAGAGATAATGGATATTGCTTTTATACCTACAGTGTAAAATGGATACTTAACACTATCAAAATTATGAATCCTTTGCTTACAAGTACTTTTAATTAAGGTTTGCATCTATGTTACAGAAAAATTTGCTAAATATGGTTATACATTTTTGAAGAATCAATTTTGCTTTACACAATGTATAGAGACACGGAACAAGATACTAAAAGGGATAAAGACTTCCCATGCTCATGAATAGAAACAGTTTACATGAATTTGGAACAATTCCCAAAATAGATGCACAAATTCAGTGCATCATCCATTAAAATTCCAGTGCCTTTCTTAACAGAAGTAGAAAAAATAGCATTAAAATGTGTATGGAAGTATGAAAGATCTCAGTAACCAAAGTAAGCATAAGGAAAAAGAATAATTCTACATGTATAACTATTTCAAGTTCTTTTAGAGCCAGAGTAACAAAAGCAGTATGGTACTTGCTGGCACAAAACAGACAAGTAGATTGATAGATTAGATTAAAGAACTACACAGCTACAATCAGCTGATTTTTGACAAAGATACTGAAAATATTCCTTTGAGGAAAGATAGCATCTTCAATAAATTGTGCTAGGAAAATTGACTTTCTACATCTAGAAGAAACTCAGCCCTTGTCTCTCACCCTGCACAAAAATCAACTCCAAATGTAACAAAGATCTTAATCTTAGACCTGAAATTCTGAAACTCTTAAATAATAGCAAAAGCACTTCAAGCTTTGGGCATAGGCAAGGGTGTTCTGAATAGGACTTCAGTTGCACGGGAAGAATATTGCCAACAGTTGATAAATGTGGCCTCGTGGAATTAAAAAGCTTCTGCACAGCTGTGGCTAATTAGAGTTAAAGACTGGCTATAGAATGGGAACTTGAATACTTGTTCCCCAGGTGTTGAACCACTTTGGGAAGAATTACGAGGTGTGGTCTTGTTGGAAGAGGTGTATCTCTGGAGGATAGCTTTGCATTCTTAAAAGATTTGTGTCATTCCCAGTGGCTTTTCTCTCTACTTCCAACTTGTAGATCAACATGTGAGCTTTCAGCCATTCTGCCACTATGCTTTTGCTCCACTGTCATGGACTCGAACCCTCTGCAGCCATGAGCACCAAATTAAATGTTTTCTTTGACTTAAGTTGCCTTGGTCATAGTGTTTTATAACAGCAATAGAAAGTAGCTAAGACAATGTCTGACAGGGAATTAATAGGAATATTATAAAAGAACACAGACAACTGAAATGAATGGAAGTTTTCACAATATGAAACAAGCATCCTGTAAACACATAGGGGAAAATGGTCACCCTGCTAGCTTTCAGGGAAATGAAAAAAGTAGTCTTGAGATTCCATCTTCCCTCAGTAAGAACTGTGCTTGCTACAAGTAGTTTAGAGGATGTGGGCAAAAGGTAGCCGTGATGACTGCTGGTGAGAATGTAAACTGGAGGACTCACTATGGAAATGAGTGAGGAGGTTTCCCAATGATCTGAAGCTATACCTACTGTGTGAACAAACTGTCCCAATTCTGGATGTTCACAGGAAGGGTGTGAAGTCACCACACCCCAGAAACACTTATACATCAGTGCTTAATCTATCCCTTTTCACAACAGAAAAACCAACACAGGCATCCTACAGCAGAGGTTTTGATAAAATGGAATTTTTTCAGTCATGAAGAAAATCACCATAAAAAAGAATGACATTTTGATTTCCTGTTTTGCAATTTCAAAAAAAAAGTTGACAACACAATATTACACAATGTGTCATATCCATATTTATATCCATGATGTGTGATTTTAACGTGGTTTTAAGGAGGTTCCTTTTATAAAATATTACTCTAGGTAGTTTTTGTTTTTTCTACTTTAATGACTTCTCCAGTCCTTTGATATTCCTATCAATCTTCACTGAGCATCCACTGAATCTTAATCCTTGGTGATTTTCTCAGTGTTGCTGACTGTGTAATTCTGTGTCTTTACCAATATTGATTTTCAGGTAAGGTGCATTACATTATTTTTAGCCATAGATTGCAAAACCCTAAACAGATAGGTAATGATTAGGTAAAACTTGACCAAAAAGACTTCTACCATGAAAGTTCAAAAGGCCCTTTAGTTCTGAGAAGGGCTGTTGGAGTTGGGACCAGTTAGTAATATGACAACCTCTTTGAATATTCAAATAATGGGAGACACCCTGTTTTTTTCTGAATAACGACAGTGGTTTTCTGTGTGATAGAGTTTGAAGATGATCAAGTTTATTTTTTAAAGCATATATATATATATATATATATATATATATATAAATTTTAAAACATGTATGGTTGTTTTGTCTGCATACCATATACATACCTGCAGAGGCCAAAAGACAGCATTGGATCCCCTGGAACTAGAGTTAGGGACAATTGTTAGCTGTCATGTGAGTCCAGATCACCTTGAAGAGCAACCAGTATTTCTAACCATTGAGAAACATTTCCATCCAGATGCTATGAGTTTAAAATGCTAATAGATGTTTGTGCATGTATGTATTATGTATGTATGTATTTATGTATAAGATTCAAACCTTAAAAACTGAAGTGATTTCTTCAAAGTAATATTTACTACCTTAGAAAGGTAATTTGGTAGAAAAAAAATGTTTTCTATGTGACAGACAGAAAAACCAAAGAATCTGATAGTACATGACTCAGTGTGACAGTATATACCAGGGGAAAGTTCTTACTGACAGTGCTAGGTGAGCCAAAGGGGATGTGAATAACTGAATAAAGGATGAATTTGGTGTGATTTGCAGATAATTTGTTAGTGATTTTTAGAGAATTGAAAGTCTTGTCAGTACCTAGCAGTGGAGGGATATGAATGGGCCCTAAGATATTAATCCCAACACTCAAGCTGACACAGGAAATTCTCGAGTTCGAGACTAGCCTGGGAAAATTATTATGTAGCATGTACACACACACAAACACACACACACTTCAGATTCTTTGAGAAACCTACAACTATGCTTTATTCTGAACACTTCTCTTTCTCCTAAACTTCATGTTAAACCTGTATTGAAAAAAATCTTAAATCCCAACAAGAATAAGTAATAACTAACCCTCATCCTAACCTAAAGTTAGATAGATGGATGGATGAATGCATGCATGCATGCATACATACATAGACAGGCAGGCAGGTAGGTAGATGAATGATGGAAGATAGTTATCTTTTCTTCTCTCTCCTTTTTTCCATAGAGTTTCTGGAAACTTCTATTTTATATCTCTGCTAGTTTCTGAAACTCGTTTATTTAATATGTAGTTATTGAAGTTATGTAGTTATTGAAATCCTTTTCAGCCTAGCCTTCCCAAACAGACTGTAAGTGCCTTATAATCTGTAGCTCTTTGTGGCATATAATGCCTTGTTCTAAGACATGTCCAAAATGTTTCTTGACTTGACCTAGACAGATAAAAATGTATACTTTTCTAGAATTATCTTGATTCCTTCTGATTTGCACTTGTAAAATCCCCAAAATTTCATGTTAAAGATTCCATTGCAAGTTAGATTTTGAGATGTTATCTGATTTTAAAAAGGCTAATCAGTTGAATCCATTGGTGTATTCAAAATTTGATTACTATTTCCTCTCCTAAAAAATTTACATTGAGTTATTCTTACAATATAGATTGTAGCTAGAATGTCAGATACTCAGTACAAAAACTAAGAAGATAATACTCATGAGGGCAACATGTTTGTCAAAGTATTACAAACAGGTATTTTATTACTATGCTAATTGATATAGGGTAAAAGTCTCTGGAAATTTGTATTTATACCAGATATCAAATATTCTCTTCTGACATAATTTAAAAATTCTACAGAAAGAAAAACCATCACACAAAGGAAACATGAAACATTATTAATAACTAAACCTGGAAACCACCCAAATGATATGCAGTGGTTAACTGTAATAGGCCAATTATAAGGCAGTATATTATTATTATACACATTGCTTAAAATGAATATTTTAAAAACAAGCTTATTATATATATATAATTTACTATTATCATTGTTTTTGCAATAAAACATTTGAGAAATCTTATCTTTAAAAAGATGTGGAAAAGATAGACTCTAGCAGTTCTTGGTTTTTCCCCTGTTGAGTTTCTTTCATTTTTACACTTATTTGGATTATTAAATAATATATTATTTTTAGAATAGAAAATCAAGTTGCTTTTTTTACCCTAAAAATTGAATACTTAAAATGTTATTTTGGGAAAGACATATTTCCTAAAATTTAAATCCCTTCCTTTTGTTAGATATAAGGTGCTTCAGAATAAGAAAAGGGAAGTGGGTTTACAGCTCTAGACACCTGGTCGAATGCAGCTTGCCTTTCATGCCTTTACAGCCCTTAACTTAGAAACACAAAAGCCATCGACTGCGTGTGTGTTTCAGTGTGGCCACCCCAGACTCCTGGCCTACCAAGTATGTGCTCATCATTTTCTTGTCATAGACCAGCCATAACTAAAATTGTTCCTCAGCCTTTCAGCCTGACCTTATATACCAAATCCTATGCTGTGTTTTAACTGAAGCATGAAATCGATTCTTGTATGCATTCGTACACAGGTGTTAGTGATATACATGTCCGTTCACAAGGGTGCTTGCTGGTATACATGTGTGCACCTGAATATGGAGATTAGAAGTCAACCTCAAGTGTCTTTCTCTCACCTTCTTCACCATTTTTAAACATTTATTTATCTGTTATGTATTGTGTGTGTGTGCACAGTCCACATGTGAGGTCAGTAGACAATTTATGGGAGTAAATTCTCTCCTTCCAGCATGTGGGTATCAGCAATGGAAATTAGGTTGTAAGCCTTGGCAACCGTTTACCGCTATATTTTTTGAGGCAGTTCAGCTAGGTGGGTTTCAGGTTTCTGCCTATCTCTACCTCCATTTGCTTGAGTTACAAACATGCACCTTTAGTGGGTGTTGAAGATTAGAATGTAGCTCACCATGCTTGTGAGCAAACACTTTACAAACTGAACCATCTCCACAGCATATACCTAAGTGGGAAGACTACTCTGAATGCGATTGAACTGCCCCATAGGCTAGAGACCCATATGAAATCCAAGGGAGGAAAGTAGAAAACGAAATAGTGTAGCCACTCTCCCTCTTTGCTTCTTGTCTGCCAAGTGAGAAACCTTTGCCAAATGCTTCCACCAGCTCACCACGTACTCAAAATCTACAGACAAGACTAGACAGAAACCTCAGAGATGTTATATTAAGAAGTCCTTCCATTCCTAAGTTGTATATGTCAGATAAATTGCAGAAATGATGCAAAATTCTAATATGCTAATGAGCTTAGATTCTTACCTACTTTAAATGTATGGGACATTGTATTAGTGTATGATCCTTGTGTTATATAGCTTAATCTTTTAAATAATCGGTGCTGTTGCAAAGACAATAGGTTGCTATCTAAAAACTTAGAACAAGGTCACATTTCTGGAGACAACACCTACATAACTATTGGACATAAAGAAGTGGAGCTGGTGCCTACATAGAAGGTACTCTGCATGCTACCAAAGGAAAAGCATAAACACCAGGCCAGCCATAAATCCTTTAATGTACACTGGTATTCTGCCTGCAAGATATGCTAGGACAATGGCAGCAAAAAATAAATTTGTGGGAGTAAGGAACAATAAATAATTTGGTTTAAAGCCCACCCACAAATTGGCACCCATACACGATACTGCTTGGCTGACCAAGAACCACAGAATAGATAGCCCAGGAACCTGGAAGAAAACAAAATAAAACAAAAGCTCTAGTGATAAAATGACTCCTATAATGATATTCTGCTATACTCATAGATCAGTGCCTTGTTCAGCCATCATCAGAGAAGCTTCCTCCTACATCAGATGGGAACAAATACAGAGACCCGCAGCCAGACATGCAGAGAAAGAAAGATCTTGAAACCCTCAGCCCTAAATGGTATGTCTTCATCAAATCCCTCCCCTCAGAGCTCAGGGAACACTATAGAAGAGGAGGTGAAATGAGTGTAAGAACCCGAGGAAATGGAGGACACCAAGAAGGCAAGGCCCTTTACATCAACATGAGTAAAGCTCATATGAACTCACAGAGACTGAAACACCATGCACAGTGCCTGCACAGGTCTCTGCCAGGTTCAATATTTACATGTGTGTCTTCCACTTTAGTGCTTTTATGGAATTCCTGAGTGAGCAAACAAGTATGTCTCTAATTCTTGTGCCTTCTGTTGGGCTCTTTTCCTTCTGTTGGTTAGTGTCAACTTAGATGTGATAGTTTTTGTTTTATCTTATATTTTATTATTATCTCTTAGAAGACTGGTTGTTTTTGATGAGAGAGGAAAAGTGAGTGGATCTGGATATGAGGGGAGGTAGGGAAAAACTAGAAGGAATAGACAAAAGGGAAACTATAATCAGGATATATTATAGGAGAAAAGAATATTTTCAATGAAGGGAAAATAAATAAATAAATATGAAGTATATGATTCATTGACTATTTTTATATTACACAGTTGAACAATTTTTACCACAGAGTATTTTAAAACATGCTTATCAACCCAAAATATACCTGTCCCAATAACAATAGATAATGTTTCATTTGATTAATTTTCAACTTACATGCACACTTCAGCTTTGCATTCATTAATCATTCTCATGTTTACATATTTGTCAATTTTTCATATTTCTTATAAATGGAATCATACCATTTTGGCCTTTTAGTAGTTTCCTTCACTTAATATTTTTAATGTTCAGCAGTATCACAACATTACCCATGGTTGAAGGATAGGTACAGTCCATCATGACAAAGGCAGAAGTGCTTTTTTAAAGACCAGCCTTTTAAGACATAATAATGGAATACAAGATAAAAAAAAATTTAGACAAACTACTCACTTTGTTTTGTTTTGTTTAGTTTGGGACTGTAGCTTATGGAATACCACTATCCACATTCTGGATGGGTCTTTCAAACTCAGTTAAATGAAGTCATAAAATTTGCTGCTAAATAGATGGAACTTGAAAATATTGTTAAGGTAACCAAGACTCAGAAAGATAAACATGCATGTTCTCTCTCATTTGTTGACCCTACCTCCAAATCTTTGATATGAGTATAAAACCAAGAAAGTAGAATACACCATGGTGGAAGGAGCTCTTTAGATGGAAACAGAATAGTGGGGTACAGGTGCTGTGAAGGGGAAATGGAAAAGATGGGGGGAACATTATTTGGGAAGGAGAAAGCAGAACAATACTAAGACAAAGGACAAGGACGAGGGATAAATAACACTAAGGATATTTTTTAAATCAATAGGAAATCATATCATTTATATTTGCCTTAAATTACATATTGTGTGTGTCTGTGTGTTTCAATGAAGTTACACCACTTGTAATAATTAGAGCCTTAGACTATCTAACAAAGTCACAAATAACAAGCAAGAGAAACCTATCCAGCTGTTGGTAGGGTGAGTCCAAGCAACTTTGAAAACAGCATAAACTATTGCTGTTTCTTTTTATTGGCTTCAAGAAGTTGAAAACAAATTCCTATTTCAGAAGACTACATACAGTTTGGATACAGGACACAGAATTAAGCTGAATCTAACCTGAAAGTTTACTCCTTCAGTGCTAGCTTTTATGGTGCCAGAAAGTGATGTTTAAGCCCTTTTGTTCAGGGGGCAGGCAGTTGACAGTTCTACCCAGCTGTGATGACTGCAGACCACAGCACTGACCAGCACAGAAAGATGACTGTGAAGGTGCAGTAGTGGCACATATGTCATGGTCATAACCAACAGCTGTCCAATTGGATGGAAGGCTTGCCCAATAGGAAGGAATCCATGCCTGGTATTGTAAGCCAACAGTTTTAATTTTCATTTCCCTGAGGACTAGTGATGATTATTTTTTCAAATACTTATTGGCAGCTTATATCTACATTGAGAAGAGTCTTCATTTTATTAACCCACGTACTGAATATCTAATTTGATTTTTTTGGTATTTAATTTTTCATAGTTTATGGAATATGAAAAACAAAAACTTTGCCAAGAATACATTAGAGAGGGTATTAGCAGTATAGAAACGACCACAACCATCACACACACAGTGTAATCTATCTCTTCATTCTGATGATTATTTCCTTGAACCGTCTTTTCAGAAAGTTTATACCTATGCGTAAACCTTCATGTGTTTCACTTTTGTTATCCTGTAATAGTCTTAAAAGGTCTTAGTCTTACATTAATGCCTTTTGTATATTTTGAATTTGCTTTATACAGAGCAAAAGATTTGTACTTTCATTTTTGTACAAATTTGACAAGCATCATTTGTTGAAGAAATTGTAATCATTAGTTGAAAATTAAATTTATGTAACTGTTTAGGTTTATTTGGGGAACATCTGTCATGTTTCATTCATCTACATATTTGTTTTCCTAACTTGCTCTATAATTGAAATCATGTGTAGTGATGCCTCTAATACTGCTTTTTTTCCCTCTAAGATTGTTGCTACTCAGGAGGGTCTTGTGGTTTCATAAGAATTTTAGATTCTTATTTTTTCTAATTCTATGAAGAATATCATTGAAATTTTTACAGGGCATTGTTGAATCAAAAGTCACTTGTAGTCTTATCATTTTATATTATTCTTGCTAGTCAGCCAGCATAGGAAGTCTTTCTATCTTTTGTAGATGTTATAAAGTTTTCATTGTAGAAGACTTTATCCTCTATGGATAGGTTTTCCTCCTAAGTATTGTTTTAACTGTTGTAAATAGGCTTTGTTTTTCCTAATCTCTTTCTCAGAAAGGTCATTTTGGCATATAGAATGGTTATTGATTTTGATATGTTCATTTGTTTCTTTCTACTTTTCCTCAAAGTTTTTATCATGCCAGGGTTATGTCATGTTCTAATAAGGACACAAATGTTTTTTTTTCCTTTATTTTGCATCCATTTTCTTTTTCTTCTTGTTCTTGCTAAGACTTTAAACACTATATTAATTACGAATGCTGAGGATGGGTACCTTTGTCTTATTTCAATCGAACTGCTTCTAGGTTCTTCTCATTTAATATAATGTTTGTTAGAAGTTTATAGCATATCCTTTATCACATTGACATATGTTCCTTCTGTTCAAGGCTTTTACCGCAAAGTGGTGTTAAACTTTATCAAAGATTTCCCATGAAATGTCTTGCTTCTTGTCTACTCATGTGTTGTATTACATTTATTGATTTATGTATGTTGAAGCAACGTTGAATGCCTTGGATGAAATGAACTTGGTCATTGGGTATGCTCTTCTTAATATGTTTATGAATATGAACTGCAAGAATTTTATTATGAATATTCTGTTTCTGTTCATAAGTGACTTTACTTTGCTATATTGTTTTTTGTTGTTTTGTTTTTTACTTCTTTCATTCGTTGTTGTGGTTGTTAGTCATTGCTTTGTTAATTTTTCATTTGGAAGGCCCATCTAAAGATACAGAAGAGTATTGAAGTCACCCATTATTATTGTATCAGAAACTTTTGGCCTGTTTTGCCCATTATTATTTTTTAATGAAGTTGAAGACCCAAACATCTGGTGCATGTAAATGTATTGTTTTGAATTTTCAGGATGGATGGTTCTCTTTATTAATCTGTGGTTACCTTTTCTATGTATGATGACTGATTCTGGTTTGAATTCTACATTAGCAGGCATCAGGAACTCTGTATCTGCTAATTGGAAGCTTTTAATCACTTGTTAGATTAACTTCCATCCTTTGACTCTGACTTTGGGGGCATCTTTGACAGTGAGGAGTGATTTTGAAAAACAATGGATAGTTGGGTCTATTTTGGAATTCTAGTAGCCATTCTGTGTTTCTATTGGTGAGCTGAGTTCATTTACATTTAAGGTTATTATTGATATTTATTAATTTCTATCATTTTCTTGGTATTTTTCTGGTTTGTTGACCTGTTGTTAGTTCATTTCTTTCTCCATTATTAATATGAGAGTTTTGTTGAGTCCCTGTGTTTTATCCTGCTCTACTCTCCTTTGTTTAGATTTCTCTCATGGAATGTGTCCTTACTTGTGCTCTTGTGATTTAAGACTGCCTTTCTTCTCCTCCCTGAATAGGATTTTCTGGTGGTTTTCACTTGGGTATCATGTCCTCTCTTACTAGTTCTTAACTTAAAATGCCCTTATTTGTCTCTCAATTAATAAAGGTAGCTTTACTCTATATAGCAGTCTTGAATGGGAGTCTTTACTTTCAGTGCTTGAAGTCCATGACTCCATGCTTTTCTGGCTTTTCGAGTTCTTGTTAAGAGATCTGATATTATTTTAGGTGAGTTGATATTTTTCATTATTGGTGTTTTTTTTAAGTTTGACATATTGGCTATAATTTTATAGAAGAGTTCTTTTTTCATTGTATTAACTAATTACTTATTGTATTTGGATGCCCATTCCTTACTCTAGATTTGGAGAATTTTTTAATATAATTTTATTGGGTAAATCCACAGGAAACAGAGAGAGCCCACTCCTAAGTGACACAGTCCCTCCAAATAAGCCCCACCTTCTAATTATTCCCAAGCAGTTCTACCAATTAGGGACCAAGTACTTAAATGCATGAGACAATCAGTCATTCTCTTTCAGGCCACTACACACACTGCCTTGCAATCTGTAAACTGTGCAGGATTTCTCACCCTGATGATACTCTCCAGATTACACTTTCTAAAGTGCCTGATGCTCTTGCTCCGAGCTGTCTTCTAAGTGAGTTGAGTATGTTGGAATCAATGTCAACACGGGGATCTCTGCAGACAGCCTGTTTATACTTTTAATTCCCTGTAAGTATTAACCTGTCCTGCAAGATCACACACAGAGAGATGTGTGTGCCAAGAATACTTCTGGGGACTTGGGACTTGGGACTCCAAGGATTCGACCACCTGTTGGTTTCAAGCTCAAAGCCATCAAACTCCAGGCTTATTCTCCATAGAAGAGATGTGGAAACTGAGAATGGACTGTACTTCCCTGCCTCAACCAGACTTCCTCCTGCCTGCATCTTATGCCTATCAACATTTGGTTCCCCTGCTCTCCACAGCTACCTCCCAGAGCTGTCTCTCAGAGATGCTAAAGCACATTAAATGCAAGTTTCTTGACCAGGGATTGTTCCTTGTTCTTAAGCTTCTGGGGAATTCAGTTTTGAGTAAAAGATTCTCAAGATGACAACCAGCCCCTGTCTGATTCACAGACTGAAAAATGGGAGTCCTCTCTATACTGCTAATCCATCTGCCAGAGGAATTAATATCCCAATAAAATGCATGACTGGTTTTAAGGCTTACTAGGACTATGGACTTCTCCTGATGGCCATCAGGATTACCTTGAGGACACTCTTCTCTATTTCCTCCTCTAATGAGGTGCCATACTGCTGGAACTTTGTTCAGCTTGGCTTTCTTTCTATGCATTACCATTTTCTCTCCACTTTTCAGGTATCCTATGACTAGTCCTTTTTGAACTTAAAAAGTTCCTATTGTCTTTCTCTATTTGAAAAGTAATCTCTTTTTTTCTTATTCTAATTTTTCTCTTCCACCAGTTTACATAGAGGCAGCTTCAGTTCACCTCCTTCCTGGAAATAATGGTTAATCTTTTTTCAACTTGACCAGGTTGAGGTATACAGAACAGATTAGGAAGGCAAACTTTTGGGTGTCTGTGAGAGATGTGAAGGCTCTGATAAGTGGTTTAGCTCATTCATAACTGATTATCTTTTACTTAAACAGACTATTTGGATCTGTTAGAACTGTGTAGACCCTTCCTGTTTTCTCTGCTTCTGAGGTGCCATCTGCTAAGTACCCAATGCCACATGCTTCTGCTGCCAAGAGATCCTGCATCTCTTGAGAGTCAAAGCAGATGGGACCCTGCCCGTAAACTGAAACACTTACACCTCAGACCAGAATGGATCCTTCCTCCTTTAAATGTTTCTGCCAGGCACATGCGAGTTTGAGGAAAGTATAATTTACATGTAGATTTGTGGGGTAGAGTATAGTAACGCCTCTGGTTTACTTTTATTTATTTAACAACCTGGCTGAACTATTTTCATCAGATTTGCTTCATTAACTTTGTGATACTTTTGATGATGCCTTGTAGGGATCAAAACCTTACTCATGTGTAGCAGTGACTCTGAAACTGTAGTGACAGTTAATGACAAAGAGCTGTTTGGCTGCCTCCTCTCATGCTTCATTTGGCCACTTCCATCTGATAGGTGCTGGTTCTATTTTCAATACTCCGACGCATAAATTTTGCCCCACTTCACTCCTATCAAACTCTAGCCCCTTTGCTGTACTTTTTTCAGGCCGTGTTTGAAGTTTATCTCAACTCAGAACAACATTGTTATCTGTCTCTTCCCTTGATTCTCTGCAGTAAGTGCTTGTATTTTCCTCATATTACTTTTCCTTATTGTTCAAAAACTGACATCGTCTCTCCTGCTGTTCACTGATAAAGCTTACCGTTTTCTTTTTTTCTGTTCCAAAGATAGAAGAGTCCTATTTGCTTACCAGAAACTGGCATTTCCTCAAGGCCACACTGTGGTTTTGCTTTTCTATATTCTACTCTAACTAAAGTCAGTCCTTTGGTGATAGAGCTTGCATTCTGTCTTTAAAGCCTTCCTCTTTCCCTAGGTAAAGTCTCAGAGCCACTACTTCAGTGCTAAGGATAGAGACAGTGAAACGACCTTCAATAATAAGTAGCCTTTTATTGACTTGGTTAGCATTACTCAGCACAGAACCTGTGCCCCATTAAGTTAGTTAGGATGACTTGGATCCTCCTGTTCTCAGCATACAACCTGTGCCCCATAAGTTAGGATGACTGGTAATCCCAGTGTTCTCAGCATAGAACCTGTGTAACATGACTTACTTAGGATGTCTCAGATCCTCCTGTTCTCAGCATAGAACCTGTGTCTCATGAGTTAGCTAGGATGGCTTGAATCCCAGTGTTTGCTGTTTCTCTCTGGGTTAGGGCTTAGTGCAAGAAGAGGCTGCTTCCTGTCAGCTATACTTGCCTTGAATTTCTCCTCTAAACCAAGTTGCCAAATCATGAGAAACATGTATAGTTTTCCTAATTTACCCTTAATATGCCATATATCGCCATTATTACTTTATCAGAGCTTTTGGTTTAAAGCCGGATTTGGAGAAGAAATTCTAGATTTTTGCCCGTGATCACATGGAGTCTGTCTTGTGAAGGTATGAGCTCTAAGTGCCACTGAGGCATTGTTATTTCTAAAAGCTAGAAAATTCTGCCGTATAATTTTTTTCTTCTATATATCTGTGTCCCTGGAGTAATTTATAGAAATTTTTATTGCATCTTCATAGGTTTTACAGTTGTAGTTATTTAACCAGGGACATACCTCCTTATGCCTCATATTTCCCATAACAGATATGAATGTATAACATTTTGGTAGCATCCCATCTGACTCTCTGTCCTACCCAGGATGTGTTAGTGTGTGGTTTATAGCTCATCAGTTTATTTATTAAAGCATTAGAAATCAGCCTCAAGCCATAAATCACTTTGTATAATATATGCTGTTCTCAAAGGCAATAATACATATGTGTATATTTAAAGACAGTAAGTATAAATAGTTATGGGCTGACTTGGTGTGCCTTTTAATATAGCTGATAATTTTGGGTCACCTGCAAGGAAAGAGAATAAACAGTTCCGTGTTGTGACCATACCCCATAGTACTGCCTGTAACACCAATGTAACAACGAAAGGATGAGGACATATTCTCCGTGCTTGGGACATGATACTCTGCAGTCCCTTGTGAGGTGGCTTCAAGTGTGTATGTTGGGAGTTCAGGCTCAGTCTTAGTTATATAATAAATCTGAAGAGTGCCTGGGGCTGCATAGTCCCTATCTCAGATAGAAAAAGAAAGTAGGGGTGGAACGGTGGTGTCTCACTCTACTACTGTACCCTGTACCCTCGTGTCTGACTACTGATCTTGATGATGATTGACCCAAGAATAATGAAGGGGCAGGAACCTGTAGCATCATTAAGTTTTCAGACACCTTAATGCTACTTTATAAAATGCTTATCCTGTTTCCTTGGATAATTTTGCCTTCTATTGTAGACCTCATCTATCTATATTTTGTCTAAGTAACTTCAACTAACCAAATGAAAATATAACATCTAATAAAGAAAAATGTAAGTATGTGGTCTCTACTGTATAGCTAATGAAATACTAGGTTAGAACAGTTGAAATTGTCATTTTGAATTTAAGAAATGATTGAATATGGACAGTTTCATGGGATTGAACCTACTAAGACAACAAAATTATAGCATGCCTTGGTTACGTTATTGAGTTTGCTCAGTTCGAATAGATTTGGATGTATTTTTCCCTTTTTGTTGTCAATGGTTATTTGTAACTTTAAAATGTTGGTTTTTATCAAATAAGTTCATTTTTATTGAGTGCCAAGAAGGGTTGGTATAGCCAATTTAAAGAGAACGTTTGAAAGGGAAATTTTTTAATAGCAGTGAATCAACAACAGAGGAAGATGGACTCACACCCTGGGTTGACGAACTGAGTCAACCTGTAATACTCTTGGTGCCCTCTCCAACCTCACATGATTTTCTACAACTTGGGAATTTTTCTCATCATACATTTATATTGCAGATTTCTCTGACACCTGGGAGCTTAAAATCTCAGGGTATTTGAAGGTCAATACACATAATAATGTTAGTTGAGAAAATAGTAGCCAACATTGAAAACATATTTCTTTTCTGTCCAGGCACTTTTAGGCACTAATCTAAGTACTTTATATATTGACTCATTTAATCTGTTGGGTTACTTCTTTGGTGTTTATATTCAGTTTTCTGCCTTTCACTTTGGGGAGATGATTTAGTTATCAAAGCTGTCAAATCAGAAGGGGGTAAATATTAGAAATAGTAATTTGCAGATATTGGAAGAAACAAGAAGAATAAATGGCCCATTCAGTTTATGAAAGACAGTGAACACCGCTGAAGTTTTATCAACTTCACTATGCTTTTCTACTGAAGCAAAACTTTTTCCTATAACTACTTCCTCATTTTTTATTTGCAAGATAAAAGTGGCCCTGATTCTTAAATAAGTGTAGCGAGAATGGTCATTGACCATAGAGCAGTGCTTCTTATCCTGTAGGTCACAGCCCCTTTAGGAATAGAACAACCCTTTCACAGGGGTCACCTAAGACCGTCCTGCATATCAGATATATACATTACAATTCATAACAGTAACAAGTTACAGCAAAATAATTTTATGCTTAGGGGTCACTACAACATGATAAATTAAAAGGTCGCAACATTAGGAAGGCTGGGAGCCACTGGCATAGAGCCATATTAAAATTTTCTCCACTGGAAATTTTCATAAGGAATCTCAAATTAAGCTTATATGAACTTCATATGACAGGAAGTCAGATTCTTAATCAAATAAGGAACTGCATAAGATTTTGCAACTTGAACCGATGTCCACTTGACATTCTCAATACCTCTAGATTTCAGTGATGTCCTCTCTTTGGGGGACTTCAGAGGAGCCTGAGTATTTTTCCATGTGTGCTTTACTTTGCTTAGGAGACCAGTAAGCCTGAAAGCTAGGAGTCAGGCTCGTATTTCTAGAAGACTTGGGAAGGACTGACTTCAATTAACCTAAATTTTTTAAGTCTGCCTGATTATTTCTGAAACTATACATTTAATTCTCAAATATACCATTCCAGTAAGAGTCTTGACAGTGCAATCAATTCCCAATTCCCACTATTTAATTTTAAGAAATTTTGTAAAAAGCCACACAAATTCATTCTAAAACAATCATTGTTCATTTAACAAATATGACAATAAGAGATTTTTTAAACACACAGTTACACAGTTGTATACTGAACAAGGAAATGGGTATTCTTTCCTTTTCTTCAAGTATATTAGCCTATGGGGGACATTCTCATTCAAACCACCATACTTACTAAAAACATCTTCCTTATGTGCCTTGCATAGTTCTTCCCTTTCCTTTTATTATTTTTTACATTTTTGATTGCATGTATTGGTTAAAATTTTTAAGTTTCAGTAATTTTGATATTACAGAGAAAAGTAAGGATGTAGAAAACTGACACATTCTGCTTTAACATCATAGTGATATTAATATACCATCTAACATACTAGCAGTAAATGGCTGTTCATAGTACAGTTTTTCACATCACAGACAAAACACGTCTATTTTTAATTTTATTTATTTATTTATTTTCTGTGTGTGTATTTGTTTAATTGAACTGTTAGGGTGGAGCTTTCTATTTCAGTTAAACTAATCAATACAGTTTATCAAAAGCTTGACCAGAGGCTAACCTGAACACAAAAATTCTTCACAGGAACACTCAAAGGCTTTTCTCCTAAATTAATCTTGATCCTGTTAATAATCATTGTTAACTGTCACAGTTTATAAAAAGTAGATTTTGTATGTAAAATTTTAAAGTAATAACTAGCTTGTAGATTTGGGTATTCAAGATGGAAATAAATTTGTCTTGTTAATTTCTTAGTATACAGTCATATTGTCTGTTCTCTTATGTCCTTTCTTTGCTACTAACCTAATGACCATTTTAAAAGCCTCCCGCTAAGAGGCAGTTGGCTCTCAAAGAGTTTGAGGACAGACTGGTTTACAAAATGAAAAAAAAAAACTCCCCCTATATAATATAAGTTAAGGACTTTTTATAATAATGTATTTGCCTATGTGAGTGGAGGCCAGAAGAAGGTGTTGGATCCGTTGGAACTGGAGTTACAGACACTTAGAGTTGCTGGGCATGAGTGCTGGGAAACAGGCTCGGGCCCTCTTACCCACCCTCACGGTGAAAAATGGCACAAAAGACCTAAAGAGTGGCTTAACTTTTAAGTCATAATTATACCTTACTTTTTACATTCAGGAAAACCTCAATACTTTTTTCATATTGATATATTAATAGAAAATAGTTCTGTGATCAAAATTTGGAACATAAATTCTCGGAGTATGTGTGACATTTCTCTAAGTCTCTAAGAGCATACGGTTTCATATAAAACCATTTGACATTGTGATGATTAAAATCATTATGTTGAGTCAGGTAGATGAGTTCCTGAGAACTGTTTTTGTGTCGCTTGTGTTGACCCGCAGTTGTAAAAGCCTGGGAAGTCAGACCCTTTGGTGTCTGCTCATTCGTTTATGAGATTCTTCCACTGCTCTTCCCCGTATCGCTAATACATCAATCAGTCAGTCATCATGTCATGGAATTCTCCTAATCGTGTAGTTTTGATTACTTCTTATATTTTTGAAATTATAATATAATAACATCATTTTTTCCTTTCCTTTACTCACTCCAAACTTTCCTTTATAACCGTCCTTCTTTATTTCAAATTCATGAACTCCTTTTTCATTAACTGTTGTTGCATGCATATATGTATACATATACACTCTAAATAATTTAAGTGTCTGTGGTACTTTTTACCTACATGCTGTTTCATATTTTGTCTGTGCCATTAGCCTGTTTGAGACTATTTCTTCATGTCCGTCTCTGTACAAGACACCAGTTTCCTAAAGTGCCAGTTTTATTTTGAAGTTTTCCCTAAGTTTTTCAATGGGACTTACCTTAGTTTTCATTACTAATTATTAGACTAATCGTATATTGAATTGATACTAAGGTTTGACCAGTGGCTATCATTTTTCCTGTCACTTGTTCATAGAGATCATCATCTTATTCTCTTGTTTCCTCTAAGACTTGATTATACTTATCGTAATTTGTTATGAATACTTTTTCCTTTTTATTGAATTTTTCATCATAAAATCCATATTTGTGCTTATAATGGTCAAGGATGGAACCAGAACTCAGTCTCTCAACTTCCTCAACAAATTATCTGATACTTTGTCTGAAGGACACAACTGGTGGAGTAGAAACTGAAACAATGTCCGTGTCCATTGTTCTTAGCTGCTCAATTAAGGCAAGGAAACAGGAGCTGAGTTCAAGTTTTCTTCTTTACCCAACAAGAAGGAAATATTTGTTGATCACATTAATCTTACAGGCAAGAAGAAAAGAGCTTTGTAAACCCTGCAGGCTTCTTTAGACTGCTTTTATTGTCTTCCAATTTTAATTCTGACTTCAAGGTACTTTTATGTTTTATAAAAGTCAGCTTTTGTGTAAACAAGTGATATTTTTCTGATTCCCTTTAAATAATGTTTTATGTATAGGTAATAAAGTAATTGTCTATCCCAAACTTTACAACTTAAGCTCACTAAAATTCAGCTGAAAGTAATTGATATTTTCAGTTTCAAACAAGTTTATAGACGTAGGCATCAAAGGAGGAAATGAAGATTTGTGAAGGAGCAGCATAAGCTTTATGCTCAGTAGGTAAGAAAGCTAATGTGTCATTGCCACGTGTATCATCCAAAATGCCTTCAAACATCATGTATGCACACTTAAAACTTTTTATGGTGAAAATTTTTTATTATTCATCATTTTTAAATTAATTTTACATACCAACCACAGTTTCCTTTCCCTCTTCTTTTGTTCCCTTCCCCTGCCTCCCTTTTATCTCTCCCCCATTCACTTCTCCATCTCCATTCAGAATGAGTAAGACCTCCCATGGGAGTCAACAAAGCATAGCATCTCAACATAGGTCATGCATCATGGACAGGTTCTGGTCCCACAGGTAGGAACCCTACAAAAGACCAAGCTACACAACTGTAACCCAGATGCAGAGGGCTTAGGTCAGTCCCATGACGGCTCCCTAGCTGTCCATCTGAGTCTGTGAGATCCCGCAAGCTGTCAACTGTCTCTGTGGGTTTCCCTATCATGTTCTTGACCCTCCTTTTGCTCATAAAATTCCTCACCCTCTCTTCAACTGGGCTACCAGCACTCAGCCCAGTGTTTGGCTGTGGATCTCTCTCTGTCTACTTCCATCAGGTACTGGATGAAGGCTTTATGATGACAATTAGGGTAGTCACCAATCTGATTACAAGTTGTCAGTTCAGGCACCCTCTCCACTATTGCTAGGAGTCTTGTCTAGGATCATCCTTGTGGGGTTTTGGAAGTTCCTTGGCATCAGGTTTCTCCCTAATTCCATAAGGGCCCCCCTCTATCAAGATATTTCTTTTATTACTCTCTTCCTCTGTCCTGCCACCAAATCGACCATCCTGATCCCTCATGTTCCCATCCCCCATCCCCTCCCCTCTACTTTCCTCCACTCCCAGTTTACCTAAGACATCTCATCTGTTTCCTCTTCCCAAGGAGATCCATGCACCCCTCTTAGGTTCTCCTTGTTACCTAGCTTCTCTGTGGCTGAGATTTGTAGCCTGGTTATCTTTGCTTTACAGCTAATATCCACTTATGAGTGAGTGCATACCATGTTTGTCTTTCTGGGTCTGGGTTACCCCACGCAGGATGATTTTTTTCTAGTTCCATCCATTAGCCTGCAAATTTTATGATTATTACTGTTTTTTACCACTAAGTAATACTACATCCTATAGATATATCACATTTTCTTTATTTATTCTTTGGTTGAGGGGCATCTGGGTTGTTTCCAGGATCTGGTTATTACAAATAAGACTGCTATGAATATATATGAGCAAGTGTCCTTGTGATATGATTGAACATCATTTGGAGTATATGCCCAAGACTAGTTTTGCTGGATCTTGAGGTAGATTGATTCTCAATTTTCTGAGAAACCATCATACTGATTTCCAAAGTGACTATATAAGTTTACACTCCTACCAGCAGTGGAGGAGTATCCCCCTTACTCCACATCCTCTCCAACAGAGACTGTCATTGGCATTTTTGATCTTGCCCATTCTTACAAGGGTAAGATGATATCTGAGTCATTTTGATTTTCATTTCCCTGATAGCTAAGGATGTTGAACACTTTTTTAAGTGTATCTCAGCCATTTGAGATTTCTTTCTAGAGGTATCACCATTCCCAACTTCAAGCTCTACTATAGAGCTATAGTTGTAAAAACAGCTTGGTGTTGGCATAAAAACAGACATGGACCAAGGGAACCGAATTGAAGAGCCTGACATAATCCATAAGCCCATGAACAACTGATTTTTGACAAAGAAGCCAAAAATCTACAATGGAAAAAAGAAAACATGTTCAACAAATGGTGTTGACATAACTGGATGTCCACGTGTAGAAGAATGCAATATTCTACTCTTTATCTGTAAGACGTGTCTTAAAAACAGGCATGCAAAGTTCTTACAGTTTGTGTTTGAGGACGATTTTCACTCAGTTCCCCCTTGTAAATAGCTACCTCTTTTTCTCCATCTCCCTGCATTTCCCCTCTATGCTGTTTCACCATACAACAAACCACACAGATGTGTGGCTCTGTATAATTCTGTATGTATGTGTGTGCATATGCCAGAATACTTAATTTTTGTACTCATCATTTTACTTCTTTTTCTATTTTAATATATATTTTTCCTATATTCCATTAAGTAAAATTTTAAGACTTAGAACTATACAAACCAAACTTATTTAGCACCATTCTGTCTAGGATGCTGTATTCTCATGATTAATTGGGCTTCCTAACATCTATGTAATGACACATAGTGAGGATAACATGTTACAAAGTATTAAATCTATATAACATACTTTGTAAGTATCCCATTTGACTTCCATCTGCAAATTCCAATTTAGTTATTGGAATATTAAATATAATAATATAAATATAAATATATTTTAATATTAAATATAAATATATATTATATATATATTTAAGTTAAATATAAATATAAATAAATATAAAATATCTCCTGGATATATTATCTGCTTTAAGCTGGCTACTAAGGACTAAATCTCAATACCCAGTGACCCCATTTGAAGGTGTGGTATTGCCGAATATCTTGCGCCATGACTGCCTGCCATTGTATATCAGTACTTTATATAATGCCTGAATAAAATAAGCACCTATAAATACTGCTGAACTAGTATTAAGTGTGGGAAATGTCAAAGGATGGAGAAAGTATTTAGCACTCTACCTGGAAGATAGTAGACACAAAAATCATACTATTCTTACCAACAATTTAACAGTTTTTTGGTATATCTCCTTAAAGTATATGAAATAAGCATGAAAACTGTATACTGTTCTCTCTTGGTTAATCAAAATGCTCTGAAGAACAAAATAAGCAATACCCTAATCCTTTTGTGCTTTGTCAAAGGGTCATTGATGTTGCTGGCTGACTATGAGATGGGTTTCGGTCTCAGGTTCTTCTAAATCAGATGTGCCCATGTTCTTTTTTTTAACAGAGAGAAGCAGCACTCCCTTGCTGAGCACAGTGCACCTAAACATTTTCCACCACTACACTGCTGGAGCTTACACTTGCTATGTTTGTCCCAGTCTCTCTCCAGAAGGTAGGAATGGCCTTTGGGCTCCATTGGTTATTTATACAGTTATGATTCTCTTGTCTTCATTAAACATGAGAGCATCTGGTATCTGTAGATTGAAATACCAGTGCCTTCAAATGGTTTTTTAAAAGTGTATAAACCTGTTGTCTTTAATGAATATTTCTATTATAAGGTTGGTTAACACTCACTGTAGAAATTACAAAATGCAGAAAAATGTAGTAATGTGTTTTACTGACACATACAACCCTGAGATAGGACTCTTGTTACTTTCTTACATTCTGTGCTGAGTTAATCGATGGTTATGTAATACACGTCTGTGTGTTCGTGACTGAGAACAGTAACTGTAGGGGTAAATGTTCTATGACTACACTGCCTCTTTTACTTGTCCATTTATTGCAACGTTTTTTTGTATCACTAACTGTTATTAACATCATTATTTTTAAGTGTGGTGTAATATTTCAGCTTAATAATAAGACTACAAAATATGGAGCTTCTTCCCTATAATTCTATTTCACATGTTTCCAGCTTTCTCTGATAAGCATGACTTCTCTGCGTATCTTGTGCATATTTTATATTGATGTCTGATGATTTGAGACGATTTCCAAGAGTACATGTTCTTTGTTCTGAAGCACAGACTCCTAAATTTAGATATGTCCATATACAGAAGCACAGCTATGCTTCAAATCCCACTGAATGTTTTTGGAATGCTAACTTATGGTATATTCTTTGAAATCACATTGGTTTGTCAAGGGTCAGTAAATCTACCAGTTTGCATCTCACTAACACTTGGTAAGAGTACCTCTTTCTCTATACTTCTGTATACTGTTGTATTAGTTGTTTTTATTCTTAAACCTAATGAAAGTGTATGACATTTTAATTTTTATATTATCACGAGTAAAATGACCATTAACTTTCATTTGAATTTTTCATTCTTTTATGAATGTCACATTTTTCCCATGTTGATGCTTTAAAGAAGTATGTTTTTTAATGAGAAAAAGGATCGTAATAAAAAATATTAAATCAATACTGAAAGTCGTGGCTCACACTTACAATCCCAACATTTGAGAGGGTGAGGCAACAGGATTGCCATACATTTAAGGCAAGCCTTGGTACATAGTGGGTTCCAGGCCAGGCCAGCCTTGGCTACAGTGGGAAAAACACCCTAATTCAGAAGATAAACATAGCTTCTTATTGGCTAACTCTTACATCCTAATTTAACCCATTTCTATTCATCTGTGTATCACCATGTGGCTATGGCTTACCAGCAAAGTTTCAGCATGCCTGTCTCCAGCAGCAGCTCCACAGCTTCTCTCTCAACTTTGCCTCCCTTCTCCCAGCATTCAGTTTACTTCCACACCCCACCCCACCCCACCCCACCCCCGCCTAGCTCTACTCTACCCTATCAGGCCAAACCAGTTTCTTTATTAACCAATGGTATTTACAGCATACAGAGAGGAATCCCACATCACGTATATAGTAGGAGGCCACTTGTTTGAAACAAAAGAAAAAACTCTTTTCTTAGATCCATATTTTGGAATCAAGATAGCATTAAAGGATACATGTTGGTTTAGCTTAGCAGCCCATACAATGAAATGTCTCTCTGCACTTAGCTCCCTCACAGTCAAAAAATTCAAAGAAAGTATAATAATATACATAATCCAGACTTTGTGACTTTTCCATCTTTACATAGCTTATTTGTTTTTACTCTATTACTTTTTAATATTTATTTTATTATCTTTACTCCTTTAATCTCTTACTGTCTATACTCTGTTTCTTTAAAGACTACCTTTTAAAAAACATTGATTTCCTTTTATAACTGTCTATATTCTTTTTCTTCTCTCTCCCAAGCCTATGTATATTTAGCCAATACTGTGACCTATTTAGAGGTCTTTTATTTCTGAATCTGTCCTATTGTGTATCTATAATTCTTTACTGACCATGAGCGCTTTTAAATTGCTAAGCGCTTCTTAAAAACTTAATCTGTGTCATTACTAGGACATATATGGTATTCTCTCCTTGCTCTGCACAGTTCAACGTGGTGAAAGTCCATTCCCTGCTTCTGCAATCCGTGCACACTGCCCCAGTTCCAAGTATGCAGTGGATCTATGTTGAATGGAAATGATATTGATATAGTACTCATACATAATTCTTGGAAAATAATGAGATAAATGTAAAAATATTAGTAATGAATCCTCACATTCCTAATCTTGCATTAATAATGAAAAACTTGTTGATAATTTTGTTTTATTGATATCTCAATATTTTTATTTTGAAGTAAATTACATGTATTATATGATGTCATCTGTTAGTATTTCAGTGTACACATGACTCTAGATGTAATTTTACCTAATTTATATTTTATATCTGTAGCACTTTGGCTGAAATCACATACTTACTTCCATTACAACATACTTAGAATATTTGATTAAAATAAGCATTAGCTAAGACTAAGGTTTCTTAATTTGCTATTTCAAAATGAGTCCTATGAGAAGTTAATTGTACTAAAGTACTTCCAAAAAAATGACTGTCACCCATATAGTAAAAGCAGAATGCTCACAAACCTGGAAAAAAAAAAACTTTTTTGATTTTTCTACTGGAATCATCTGATTAAATACTATATTCTTCTTTACACCATAATGCATATATTTCATTTTTCTAACCTCAGAAATTCTATCTTCATTGAATTCTGTGGGTATATCAACATGGGCTTTCTGATGTGGTAAAGTTATGAACTGGATACATGAAACTCTCCTGAAAGCTTGAGTTTTGTCTCTACTTCATTCCCAACTATTGAAACAAACTGTTTTATTTTCAGAGCTACTTACTTTAATTATAATTTTATCTATAAGTTGTAACAATCGCTGAACCAATGACCACATTAAGCCATTTCCAGTTCTCACACGAATAAGGATGCTAATCATGAGATGGCCAGGGTATTGCTCATTAAATGCCAACATATGCATCAGTTTTCCATCACTGTGACGAGTGCCTGAACGAGACAAGGTAACCTAGATTTATTTTTGCTAATGGCCTCAGATATTTCCACCCATCAAGTTCTTATCTTCTCCAGGGAAAGAAGAAATCAGTGGAAAGACATGAACAGTTAAAACAAGTTGATTTAGCCAAACAAAACATCACAAAGCATGCGCTCCAAAGAGAGTTTGAAGCAGGGCATCATAGAGGAGGAGGGGGAGCCCTCCATTGGGCTCTGCTTGTGGACATTTAAAGAGTGTTGTGAAATTTTAAGAAGTGGGTAAGATGAGCCTTTTCCTTCCTTAGAACATGGAGGACTAGATCCCATTTCATAGCGTTTCTCCCCTTGAGTTTCTAGACAGTGAGATAGTGCTTTAAACCCCAACACAAACATTGCTACAGTCTGATGTAACATGAGGGGGCCTGCTTGTTGGGGTTTTCTGTCCTGCCCGATTCCCACAGCTGTTTAGCTCCAAAGAAAAATCACATAGAGATCTCCATAAGTTATAAAGCTGATTGGCCCATTAGGTCAGGCTACTTATTAGCTAACTCTCACATCTTGATTAACCCATTTTTCCTGATATATTTTAGCCATATGGCTCAGTACCTTTTTCAGCTGGCAGATCACATCCTGCTGCTTTGGTGATCTGGGCAGGAGTGGGAGGAATCAACTTCCTCCTTCCCAGAATTCTCCTGCTCTCATTGCATCATTTCTACTTCCTGTTTTGTTTTCCCGCCTACACCTCCTGCCTGGCCATTCAGCATTTATTTAAAACATGATTTACAGAATACAGACAATTCTCCCGCACCAGTCTGACAGCATTATTTGGGGTTATGGACCTTCATTATTGAATACTGAACATTTGTGACAATCGGAAAGTGCTCTAGTGCCTTAGTTTCTGGTACAGTGGTAACAATGTCACTGCACCTTCAAGAATGGTTTACCCACCAGAGAGCCTTCTGATGCAGCAGGAGACGCAGCTGCCACCACACAGCTACAGTTTTCCTTGGTCTCGTTATATCTATTCCTTGCCTCCTGGTGCCACCATTAGTTTTGTCCTGTTAACTATAAATGCTGTTTTTTTCTTTTCTTTTCTTTTCTTTTAAAGATTTTATTGAGCTATACATTTTTATCTGTTTCCTTCCCTTCCTTTCCCCTCCCCTTCAACCCTCTCCCATGATCCCCATGCTCTCAATTTACTCAGATCTTGTCTTCTACTTCGCATGTAGATTATATCCATGTACATCTCTCTTAGGGTCTTCATTGTTATCTATGTTCTCTGGGATTGTGATTTGTGGGCTGGTTTTCTTTGCTTTATGTTAAAAAAAACACTTAAGAGTGAGTACATATGATAATTGTCTTTCTGAGACTGGGTTACCTCACTCAATATTTTTAGCTCCATCCATTTGCCTGCAATTTCAAGATACCATTATTTTTTTCTCCATTATGTAAATGTACCACATTTTCCTTATTCATTCTTTGGTCATTAGGTTGTTTCCAGGTTCTGGCTATGACAAATAATGCTACTATGAACATAGATGAGCACATGACCTTGTAGTATGATTGAATATCCTTTGGTTATATACCCAAAAGTGGTATTACTGGATCTTGAGGAGGGTTGTTTCCTAATTTTATGAGAAATTGCCACACTGACATCCAAAAGGGCTGTACCAACTTGCATTCCCACCAGCAATGGAGGAATGTTCCCTTTATACCACATCCTCTCCAGCATAAGTTGTCATCAGTGTTTTTGATCTTGGCCATTCTTCCAGGCATAAGATGGAATCTCAGAGTTGTTTTGATTTGCATTTCTCTGATGACTAAGGATGTTGAACATTTCCTTAAATGTCTTTCAGCCATTTTAGATTCCTCTGTTGAGAATTCTCTGTTTCGGTCTATACTCCATTTTTTATTGGATTATTTGTCCTTTTGATGACCGATTTCTTGAGTTCTTTGTATATTTTTCAGATCAGCACTCTGATATGGGGTTGGTGAAGATCTTTTCCCATTCTTTAGGCTGCCATTTTGTCTTGTTGACCGTGTCCTTTACTTTACAGAAACTTTTCAGTTTCAGGAGGTCCCACTCATTAACTGTTTCTCTCAGTGTCTGTGCTACTGGAGTTATGTTTAGGAAGTGATCTCCTGTGCCAATGTGTTCAAGTGTACTTCCCTTTTATCTTCTATGAAGTTCAGTGTGACTGGCTTTATGTTGAGGTTTTTTGATCCATTTGGATTTGAGTTTTGTGCCTAATCATAGATATGGATCTATTTTCGTTCTTCTACATGTTGATATCCAGTTATGCCATCACCATTTGTTAAATATGCTTTCTTTTTTTCCATTTGATATTTTTTGCTTCTTTGCCAAAAATCAGGTGTTCATAAGTGTGTGGAGGGAATAAACCACATAAATGCTGTTTTGTAATTGTCGTCTCTATCATTAAGTTTTCAATAGGCCCTACTGTTTCTTCAGGTCTTCATCTTTCATGGTTCTTATTTTAATTGGTAATTTTGTATGTTACTTATGTCTGTATTTAAACCATAGTTAGCTACATCTTCACCTTATTTTTATTTTATAAGATTTATTTGTATTATTTTTTATTTTATATGTTTGAGTGTTACACCTGTGTGTACTTGCATACCACGTGTGTGCCTGCTGCCTGCCAAGGTCAGAAGGAATGTCAGACCTCCGGGATCTAGAGTGATGGATATGAGCCATCGTATGTATTCTGGAAATTAAACCCAGGTGCTCTTCAAGAGTACCATGAACTCTTGACCCTGAGCCATCTCCCTGGCCCTCTAATATCTACATCATCTTTTTATAAAACCTTCACAATTGCTGTTTCCTCCAGCATAAGTGTAACCAGATGGGTTCAGTTCTTTACCCTCCCTTCCTTAAGTTCTTGACTAAACTAGTAATTGTTCAGATAGAAAGTTCTATTTCTAGAAGCTTCTGTCTGCTACTGTTTTTCTGAATGTCTTATTGTTAATATAAATTTTGTATTTACTTAATTTTTTAGATTGTTTCACTCTTGCTTTGCTAGGATGTAAGCTCCAAGAAAACAATAACAATCGATTAATCTACTTCTAATTTTGCTTATTATGTTCCCCACTGCTGCCAGTTTTTGTGACAGAAAGACTGTCATAATCACAGCTGCCATTAGAGAATTAGTGTTTTAGTTCATGATTATAATGCCAAGGAGTCTTTTGTTTCTTCACTTATTTCATCCTTCAGTTTCCTTAGAATTTCTTCGTCTTTTGTTTTCTTCATTTATTACAGTGTTTTCCAACTGTCCATTCTATGATCTTTCTTATCTTCTCTCCCTTTGGATCTGCTCAGTGTTGATGTCCTTTAGCTGCCCGGTATCACCCTGGGCTGTTCCTCCCCTCATGTCTTAGTTGGAACAACTAGAACACAGACTGTTTTTGCTCTCTAAATTTTGCATTCTGTATAATGAAACTACAAGTTTACAAATAGTCAATTTCTCAAAATTTTAGGTGTTGAAATCTATCCTCATGAGAAATGTATCTGTAGATGGATGCTATAAAGTAGTCCTACACTAGCTCAGAATTGAGTATAATAAAGGGCTCTTTGTTTAGAGATAGAATCACAGGTCCTTTGCAGGAGCAGGGAAACAGAAACCAAATCCAGCAGCCGAGAGAGAGAGAGAGAGAGAGAGAGAGAGAGAGGGAGAGAGAGAGAGAGAGAGAGAGAGAGAGAGAGAGAGAGAGAGAGCAAGCATGCAAGCATTATGGCTGTATTTATCATGTGAGACCATGCCCAAATGGGTTCGTATCTGAGTTTTTAAGGTTCCAGCTAGGCTTTACTGGAGAACACAGAATATGTAGGGAGTGTGTGCATACCCTTACTCAAAAAGGAGAAAACACATTTTAAAGTGCTATTTTGGGCTAACACATCTTCATGAGACACTACATAAAAATTGACATTTCATAAACCTAATGTGAATTTCTTTTTATAATCTTAACAATCGTATTTTACAATTATCACTTTTCATTTTAGCACTACTTAGTGTAGGATTCCAGGTAACAAATCATTCACCATGTAACCTTCAAAGGCAGATTTAGGATTCCTGGGCAGGGGAATCGGGCACTACAGTCAGTGGAATATACCCATCAGTGCTGCATTTCATACTCTGTACACTGATACTGATCTTTTGTATGGTGAATGCTTTCATAGTTTACCTCAGTGAATTCCAATGCCTTTCCCCATACAAATATTCAGTTACTCTCCTAATTGTCAGCCCTGCCATATCATTGCAGTCTCTACGCCCGAGTTTCTCTGTGGTTCCATAGAACAATGGTCCCAACTACTTTGGATCAAGGTCTTCTGGGTGCCTTCAGCAATTCTCTTTCTCAGCTCACATTAATTTGTTGAAATTTCTTATCTATTGATGGCGCATCCTCCACCTGTTGTGGTCTTCTTTTTTTTTTTTTAATCCCTGTAATGTTGTTTTTTTACTGGGTCCTGTCAGAAATAAAAATATATATTCTACATTCTAGCCTTAAATAAAATTACAAAAATTTTAAACATAAAAATAACCAGACCAGTTGGAATTTTGCATAGATTTTTATGGATACTATTTGGATTGTGGCAGCATAAGCTAACATGGTAGGATCAAGTGTGCTTTCTTCTGACTAAAGCAACTCTTTTGTGTACATTCTTACTGCATACATTAGAGAGATCTCATTGATAGGTCTGGAGATGCCTTTGATGATGTGGCTCCTGCTTTATGAAGTTCTGTTTTTACCTATTCAGTAGTTCTTTGTGTTCCTCTTCTTAATTGTTGTGCTTGCAAATTGAAAGGGTCTTTTCAGGTAGTAAGAAGACCATAAGACAGACGAGTTTTTTCATTTCTATCTCCCTTGAAAATACCGAAAAAGAAGCCATGAATTTGAGGGGGAGTAGTGATAGTGAGACATGGGAGGGAGGAAAGGAAAGAGGAAAATGGTGCAATTCTAATTTAATTAAAATAAAAATAATTTAACATACATATTAATATAATTTAATACTTGAAAATTATATCCGTTGTTGTAGGTTCCTAGAGATCTGTGTTCTGCTGGAAAATATATTTGTTTCTTATCTTTTATATACATTTTGGAAGAAAAGCAAGATGTTTTGTATCTATAACATAACACATTCAGTAAATTTCAAGTAAAATAATAAAATAGATTAAGACCATTTATACTAAATATCTCTAACAATATAATTATTTAAAAACTTCTAAAGCATTACGCATTTTCATAATTAAAATATGCTATAGATGCTCTAAGACTTTCTTGTAAATAAAAAATAATTTTAGAGATCATTATTATCATATCTACTTGCCTTTATTGTAAATGGAAGCTATAGTTTTTCTGATTTCTGCTAACTGCTGCAGGATTTCTCTGAAAATTGCATATGCTTTTTTATTAGCAATGCATTTATTTTCAGTATATACCCTTTTTGTCTGCTTCTTGCTGCTCAGCACACATGTCCGCACATATCACGCGCGCGCACACACACACACACACACATATCTGAGAGAGTGGTGGTGGAGACAAAAGACATTTTATTAAGTAAATAACACATCTCAAAGGTTTATTCAGCGTGTATAATAAAGGAGAAGTTCATACTTAAGGCTTTGTCTTTTATTTTACATGGGAATTATTATTTTAAAAGCCGTGGTGTGTTGCTTTTCTCCTTATTTGAATGCCATTATGGTTTCTTGGCTCCCTGGAAATCCTCCTGCTTTTTTCTTTCTATTCACAGTATTTAGAGTAGTCTGTGTGACCTAGATATTGAATGTGAAGGCAGGGTGTGTGCTGCATTGCTGATACTTATGTCGAAACACTCGTTCTGCATGCTAGAATTCCAGGGAGCACACTGCTTAATCTGTGGTTTATTAAGTTCTCCAATACTATATGTATTCAATTTCAAGGTTGCTGTTAAAATATTCTTCAACACATTTTTAAATAATCAAATGAAAATGCAGTGTTTTTATTTAGAATGTGTCAGTCAGTGTTATAATTTTAGAACAAGCTGGATAAGGCTCAGTATAGTTTCCTTTATTATTTACCTATAATTGGAATTACAGTATTCCAGTAAACTAAGATATCTATCCCAAGCGTGAAACATGTGTCTGTTTTGATTTCCCAGGTTTAAGAAAGTGTTGTTAAGAACATGTATTATCTAGCAGCTACATTATAAAATTATAATGCTAATTTTGTTACATTGAAAACTACTGCAGAGAATTTCTCTAGGATTTCCATTTTAAGAACAGACTTTCCAATGTGGAGTGCTGTTTTGTTACTTAATACTTTAGTGTGAAAAGCAACACCACAAAAGAGAAGCATGGAATATGTTAAGACATCTGCACAGGTAACTGCACTGAGGTGAAGAATCATATGTGTTCAAAAGTTTGTACTTATTTACTCTATCCAGAAATTTTAAAAAAAAAACAGAAAAAATAAAATTGCATCACAAGTCTATGCAGAGGAATTAAAATATATGCTTGCTAAAGATCAAATTTGTAGTTTTGTCTCCTCTTTTGCTGATAGACCAGGTCACCAAAATACTTGATAGGTTTCTTTGTACAACCAGAGCAAGTCGTAAAGTACCAGGGCAGACCACCAAAATGAGATGGCTTTAAACTTGAAATCTGTTGCTGTGAATCAAGTCCCCCACACAAAGAGTATCAGAAATAAATAAGAAATGCAACTGGGTAAGCAGAAACTAGACACGATCTCTTCCAAGCAACAAACAAACCTAAGAAAGGGGCTTAGAACCAGGACTTAGAAGGTGTGGGATATGGAATAAGGATTCGTGGAGGAGAGTGGGTATGGACAACTGACTGGACACTTCCTTCAGTTAACAGGTCGTCTTTCTCTGATTTTTCCCTACCAGCACTGAAAACCTTACAAAGGCATTTTCAAACAGTAGGATACTCTGAATTCACCCACTGTGCAAAATTGTCCAGGTCAAGGCTGTAACGCCAAAGGGCTCACATTACAGTCAGATGGATAGGGATGTAATTCCATGTGTTACTCCATTTTCCATCATTGTGACACCACAGCTTAAAAGGGGGAGAGACGCGGGGTTTTTGAGAATATAATATAATTGCATTATTTTTCCCTCTCCTCTCTTCCCTTCAAACCCTCCCATACACCCCTCCTTGCTCTTTTACTAACACATGACCTCCTTTTACATTAGTTACTTTTAACATGCATATATTTATACATATAGTCCTAAATATAATTTTCTCATTCTATATAATGTTTCAAGAATGACCATTTGGTATTGTATAACAAATTGTTGTGCCCTTCACTGGGAAAGACTATTTCTCCTGCTCACAGCATTCTTTAATGCCTATAGCTCTTTTGTATGATTGAGGACTCCTGGGCTTTCCCCATCCATGTTGACTTGTTGATTGGTGTTGTTCTTGTTCACCCCATGTTTAGGCAATCATGTTACTGAGCCTTTATAGGTGTGAGTAACTTCTGACATTACTAGGAGATATAGTCTCACAGCAAACTTCCTGTTCATCCGACTCTTACAGTCTTTGCATCCTGTCTTCTGCAATGTTCCCTGAGCCCTAGTGCAGGAATTTTTTTTGAAAATGTATCCAATGGGACTGAGGTTCACAACTCCACATTTTCATTGGCATTTTCATTGGCTGTGGCTTTTTGTAATGGTCTCTGACTATTGCAAAAAGAAGTTTCCTTGATGAGTGAGGACCGCACTTTTTATCAGTACAAGGACAATTGCTTAGATTGTTGCTGGGGATTATGCTGGTTTTGTGTATGGTGGTTGTGTGTTCCTCTCTAAGGTCCTCCAAGCATGTTTTCCCTCTTGTTGATGGGTCTTGAGTTCAATTGGAGATCTGTTGGTTATCACCAAGGCATGTATGCTGCTACTGCACCCTTCGCATTTTCATGCAATGGGGTCTATTGTTGTGGTTCATAAGCACCATAATTGAGTAGGACTGTTGATTTCCTCCATCCTTTAGCAGTTTGTGTAAGCGGAAGGCTGCTTGTTATTTCGTGGCCACCCAGAACTGAAATAATCACACAGAAACTGTATTAATTAAATCACTGCTTGCCCCATTAGCCCTGGCTTCTTATTGGCTAACTCTTACATATTAATTTAACCCATTTCTATTAATCTATGTATTGCCATGTGGCTGTGGCTTACTGGCTGAAGTTCTAACATCTGTCTCTGGCAGGGCTACATGGCTTTTCTCTGACTCCGACTCCTATCTCCCAGTATTCCCTTTAGTTTTCCCACCTAGCTCTGTTTCCCTATAGCTCTGCTGTAGGCCCAAAACAGTTCCTTTATTAACCAATGGTATTCATAGCATACAGAGGGGAATCCCACATCACTTGCCCTTTTCTGTTTAAATGAAAAGGAATACTTTAACATAGTAAAATTACATATAACAAAACAGATATCAAGCAAGAATTACAATTAAAATATTTATACCTACTTTATCTTTTATTATAACTAAGGAAAAGCTATAACAATCTTTCTATTCTTCAACTCCATCAAAGACTCCAGAAGGATGCAATATTACCTAACAAATTCATTGTGAGCAACTTCCAAAACTCTAGAATTGGCAGAGACATCTCACTGCTTATACAGTCACCCAAAGTTCTTCTGTACCATTGGGGCATCCACCTTCAGCCTACAGGCCCATAGTATCCAGAAGACTTTTCCATGAAGCAGGAAAATTCAAAGACAGTTCTACTTATATTGGCAGTTTGTCAGTCACTTTTTTCTGTGCCCTATAGAATGTCTGACAGACTCTTTTATGAAGCAGGAACCCTGAAGGAAAGTCTTACCTTTAGGCAAGTTCAGCAGTTATTGCTCTGTGGGTCCTGCATGTCCAGTTTATGCAACAGTCCAGGCAAGAGCAGTTTCTTCTCCAAATGGCTAGCAAACTCCATGAGGAGCCTCTTTGATGCCCATCTTCCTCTTGAACTAATTGGTGCTTCCAGGAGCAGTTATGTCTTAATGTCATTAAAAGTCCTAAGTTATTTAAATATTTTAAATCCCGTATTCCATACTCTTTGAAAGGTTTGAAGAATGCCTATCCATTTGAAATATATCTCTGTACATCTAGAAAATCTAACTAACATGACTACAAGCTTGACTATTGCAGATGATTATCTATTAACCTATATTTCTTAATTATAACAGAATTGACCTTAACTTTGTATCAATATACCAAGGTCCATACCAATGCAAATCTCTATACCGTATTCCCCTTTATATGTAAAGAAACATTTTTAAGCAATATTTGGGTATATGGGCATAGTTCTCTAGACTATTTTCTGCTGATTGAGGGTGATGTTAATCAGGTCTTTCATGATGTATGTTGTGTGCTAGGTTCATCTCAGAAGTTGGGCAAAGTAATTTTTGGGGGTATTCATAGCAACCTTTCAGGGGGTCTTGGTCCATCAAACAATATTAGTCTGGAAGCAATCCACAGGGTCTCATCCTCTGTGAAAGCAAAAGAAGAACCTCTTTACCAAAGCAACATACCCTTAGACCCAAATTCTGAAGTCAAGATACCTTTATAATATACATGCTGGTTTAGCTTAGCCCATACAATGAATTGTCTCTCTGTACTTAGCGCCTTCACAGTAAAAAGTTCAAAGAGAACACAATAATATCCATAACCCAGACTCTCTGTGTATTTTTTATTCTTTCCATGGCTTATTTTTTTTTACTTCTTTTAGTCTGACTGTCTATACTCTGTCTCTTTAAAGACTTCATTTTGTTTTACTCTTTTTTTCTCTCTCTCTCTTAAGCCTATATACAGTTATCCAACACTGTGACTCATTTGGAGGTCTTTTATGTCTGACTCTGTCCTATTGTGTATCTAATTATTTACTGTCCAAGAGTGCTGCTTAAAATGCTAAGCACTTCTTAAAAACTTAAGTGGCGCCATTACTAGGGGAAATATGGTGCTATCTGCTTGCCTTGCCCAGTCCAGCATGGCAGAGCTGCTTACCACCTCCAAGAGCCATGCACAGTTCCCCATCTTAGGCACACAGCTGGTCTATGTTGCCACCAAGCAAGCTGCAGGATGTTGTTCACAATCCCCATTCAAATGCTTGGTCTCCTGAAAGAGCCAGAGGTTGCACTGGCAGCATGGTCCAGAAAGCCAGCATTTTAAAGCGGCATGTTTTTTTTATTCTGCTATTGCTGAATCAGGAAAACCTCTCCTAAAGGAACTGTGGCACACCACTAGCAAACAGCAAAAAGCTGTGTTAAATTCTGTATTTTTGTGTTTGTAGAATTCCTTTTCAAACTGTCTCAGGTTTTCAGTGAATTTTAATTGGCCACGTGGGTGCCAATTTATAGTAGGGAGGCCACTTGTTTGTTTCCCAATTGCTCAGCTCTGAAATAACCACACAGAAACCATATTATTTCAATCATTGCTTGACCCATTAGCTCTAGCTTCTTATTGGCTAACTTTTACATATGAATTTAACCCATTTCTATTAGTCTGTGTATTGCCATGTGGCTGTGGCTTACCTGCTAAAGTTCTGGTGTCTGTCTCTGGCGTGGCTACATGGCTTCTTTCTGACTATGGTTCCTTTTTTCCAGCATTTCATTTAGTTTTTCTCACCTAGCTCTGTTCCCCTTTAGCTCTGCTATAGGCCTAAAGCAGTTCCTTTATTAATCAATGATATTCACAACATACAGAGGGGAATGCCACATCAAGTTTGCATAGCGCCTTCTGATGCTTATAAAAGCTAAATCCTCAGTGAGTCGTTCCTATATACATTGATAGTTTAAATGAACTTTTTTATCTGAGAAAAATATATTTTATTAGTTCTTTGAAAATTTCATATAATGTGGACTTTCTAATGATTATTATTTGAGACTCATATACAGTATATTTTGATCATATTCTTTGCCCTACCTAGCTTCGTGTTCTTTTTATCCCAGGAAGCAAAGCAAAACAACAACAGAAAAAAGCATGGAGTCTAATTTGTATTGGCCAACTACTTCTGAGCATGGGGTCTGCTCTGGAGTACATCAGATATACCTTGTGCCACTCCACTGAAGGAAACTGAATTCCCGTCTGGTAGCTATCAGTTGTGAATAGCTCCTTGGCTAGGGTGGAACTTTATGCCTTCTTAACATTCTCTGTGCTAGATTTTTGTCTGGCCTAAACTTGTGCAGATCTTATGCATCCTCCCCGTAGTGCCTGAAACATGTTCTTTCCTTGCAGTCATGCACCACCTCTGACTCTTTCTTTCCTTGCTTCCACACAGAGCCTTGATGGGAAGGGTGTGATTTAGACATCCCACTTAGGGCTGGGCACTACAAAATCTTTAATTCTTTAAATACTGGATAGTAAGGATCTTTCTCTCAAGTTGTGTAGGGTTACCAATAGTATGGGAAGTTGTCTATAATGTTTTGTGGTTTTTATGGGACCCTGTAGGCCAATAACTCAAGAAAGATATAACCGATTCCTGGAACTAGGAGTTTTGTTTGATAATATATGGTGCCTAGTTGGTGTATTGTCATATTTCTCTGTGTGATAGTTGATAACTTCATTTAAACTCCTTTCATAAATGTACATATTTTAGGAAGGTATTACAGTAGTAGGTTTCCATGTGGCTTTTCAAAAAGCCATTATTGTTAATTTTCCCTTCTCATATTTCATCCTCTATCCTATCTTCCTCTCCCCTCCCCATTTAGTTATTCCATTCTTATTTGCCCCATTGTCCTTTTGTAACAGTATATTCTATCTCCTCTTTCTTAGAAGACCCCTTCTCTCCTTTGGTTCCTTTCTTTCTCTAGCTACATAACCTCTGTGGCTACTCTAAATGAAATATGCCTATCTATACAATAAAAGCTAGCATCCACATGTAACAGAAAACATGCAGTATTTGTCTTTCTCGGTCTAGGTCACCTACTAAGTATGATTGTTTCTAGCTCCATCCATTTTCCTACAAATCTTATAATTTCATTTTTCTCAATAACTGAAGAATATTCCATTGTGTAAAGATGCTGTTTTCATTATCCATTCATCAATTGATGAACATCTTGGTTGTTTCAAATTTTTCTATTATGAAAAGAACAGCAGTTAATGGATGAGTACAATGTGTTTTGATAATGTTCACCCCTCTCCTGAAGCTCTCTCCCAAGGTACAGAGAGTAAGAGACTTCAGAGTTCTCAGCCCTAAATATGACATCTGAATCATACTTCCTGCCTCCAAGGCTCGGGATCTTCATGGAAAAGGGAGCAGAAAGAATGTAAGAGGCATCAGAGTTAGATGACAAGTAAACATTGAGGGGGTTGGCGGGACCTCACAGTGGTTATAACAGAATGCACAAGACCTGTGCAGGCCTAAGAAAAGCCACATCTCAGCTTGGAGAGGGGAAGCAAGCATAAGCCACATCCCTAGTCTCGGAGCTGAAGGAATTACTAGCTGTGGAAGATGGAGAGTTTGTTTTCTAAAGGGTACATAGCTCCTTGCAGGTCAGCTGTGCTCCACTCAAAGGATCTATCCAAGAATATTTGGGCGACACAAACTGTATTTCATGGTTATGGGAGGGGAGCATTTCGACTTGCATTCACCCTGGTCAGCTGGTTCCTATTCTTTTGGGCTTGTGTTGAGGCAAAACATCATGACAGAAAGGACATGGTGGGAAGAGCATTTATTCACTGGTGAGTAGAAAGTGAGCAAATGCCTACACTAGCGGGATTTCTCCCTTTTCCTCTTTTACTCCCTCAGGAATGCCAGCCAGTGAGATAGTGCTGCCCACATACAGGTGAACAGTTTCGCATTTGGTTAGTCCTCTCTAGAAATTCTCTCACAGACACTCCCGAAAGTGTGTATTACTATTCCCTAGGCATTTTTTTTATATAATCCAGTTAACTATCGCTATTAACCATACTTTCAAGAGTATTTTGAGCAGTAAGCATGAGATACTATTAAGAACGTTGAAGAATGGTTCACAATACTTACAGTTGCTTAATTCTTGGTAAACAGGACTCAATCTGGTCTTGTATTACTAATGGAAGCAGAACTGTGATCAGGTGCACAGAACTTCTAGAGCAGGAGATTTGCATTTCCTGTCCTGACCTGCCATCAGCTTTTCTTTATGTTGAAAAGGTAATTCTCTTGTGAAGAATGAGACACTTCCAGTCAAACAACTAAATGTTAATAATGTACTTTTTGGCAAAATGGCCCAGGTAAAGGTGTTTTCTCCAAGCCTGACAATCTGAATTCAGTCCATTTGGAGTTAGCTACATAGTAACTTGCACATTTAAAGTCAATCACGGAAGTAGACTTTTATTGATTTGCATATAATTTAATTTTTATTTGCTTTTTAAAGAAAATTTAATGACTAAAGACATTTGTATGTAGGCATCATCTCAAAGGATTTCCCCCTGGACAATACAAAGTTTGATAATCAAAATAAATAATGGTGATAATAATGGAAAGCAATGCTCATGAAGTCAAACAGATGTGGATGAAGATGACTGGGGCTGTGTTTCAGTGGTAGAGCACTGTCCTGATGTGCTCAGGACCCTGGATTTGTTTCTCCAGCATCACCCTGGTGTGGGAGAATTGTCTGTATTCTGTCAATCATGTATTTTAATAAAATGCTGATTGGCCAGGCAGGAAAAAAAAAGAGTTCTTTGTGTGCAAACATAAATATTATTCTGTTATCATGGCAGCCAACAAAGGGAATAATAAAGTTGAAAAATCAGTGAGTGTTAAAATTACTGGGTAAACCATTTAACTAATTTTGCATGGGTTTTAATATATTTTCTCACAGATACTTACTATAAAAGAGCTAGACTTTGACTTAGGAGAACCAAAGAATCACCCATGATTGTAAAAATTGCATTTAAAAAAAAAAAAACCTCCAAAGGGTGGCACCAAGTATACTAGTTAAACTGACTGGGCAGATAGGCTCAGTGAGTAAAGTGCTTGCTATGTTCACATGAAGACCTGAGTTGTGTCCCTAGCACCTATGTAAATAAGCCCAGTGTGGCACTGAGTACTCATGTTCCCATCACTGGGAGGCACAGGCAAGGGGATCCCTGTGGCTTACTAGCCAGCCATTCTAGCTGATCTGTGAGCTACATGTTCAGATCCCAAAGAAATAAATACATAAACAGAATATTTGATGTGCCCTCCGATATGAGACACTAAAAAAGATACAGCAGTGACTCTGTAGGATTTCCACCAAAATGCAGTTCTAAATATAAACATGAGGAAATATCAAACACAAAATAAGATGTATTTAGCAAATTGATTCACTAATTTAAAAAAATGTAAAGATCAAGACTAAGAAAGGAAGAGAAATGGTTCCATTTGAAAGGAAATGAAAGATACCTAGAAGTTCCATGGAACTTGTGATAATCGATTGGATCTGGGTCCTAAGGTTGAAAGGAAATTGAAATGCTGAGAAAGCACTGGTAGGACAAATGCTGTATGAACTGTGGATTGGGTGATATATTTCTTTTTCCTATCATTGTATTAGGGGATTGTGAAAGAATGTCCACATTCTAAGAAATGAACACTGAAATATGCAAGTTGGCATATTTGGGCCACAAACGACTCTGAAATAAAGACATGAAGACATATTATTAATTATGAATGTTCACTCTTAGCTTTGGCTTGTCCCACTAGCCTTTTCACTTAATTTAACCAGTTTCTGTTAATCTACATTGAGGGGGGTAACCTTTCTTTTATTCTTTATGTCCTCCTTTCCTGCTTCCTCTGTGTCTGGTTAGCTGGCCCCTGGTGTCTCACTAGCATCTCTTTTCCTTTCTTCTTTCTTCCCTGAGCCTAAATTCCCCCTCCTACTTACTCTCTCTGGGCAGAGGTCCTGCCTGTACCTCTTCCCTCACTATTAGCCATTCAGCTTTTTAATTAGACCAATCAAATGCCTTAGGCGAGCTAAAATAACAATACATCTGTACATAGTTAAACAAATGTCTAAATTAATTAATTAACTCATTAATTAATTAATTAAAGAAATATCTGAATAAATAAATCAATAAACCATAAACATCTTTGCAGTTAAACAACTATTGTTTTCCCCTTTTGTCTAAATAAAAAGAAAGGTTTTAACTTTAACATAATAAGACTATATACAATAAAAACAATTATCAAGTAAAAATTACATTTACAATATCCAATCCATTTGTATTTGTCAAGTCTTTTTCGGAAGTCTTTTTCCTTTATGTCCTGCTTGTCCAGTTTGTATAGTATACTGTCAGCAGTTGAGGCAAGGGCAGTTTCTTGACCAGATGGCTATCTTTAACACAATGAAAGCAAACTCCTTATGGAGGTTCTTCGATGTCCATCATCTTCTCTCCAGTAGATTGGTGCTGCCAGGAGCAGACGTACCTCACTGTCATGAACAGATTTAGGTTATTAAATACACCGTATTAAATACCGTATTCTGTAAGTCTCTGAAGCATTTGAATGTCACCTATCAAAATATATCTGTTTAACTTTGAAAACATACCTAACAATACTACAAGTTTAATTGTTATAGACGACTAACTCCTAACCTGCATTCTTAATTATTCTATATAGCTTGTAATAATAGCTTTGAAGGACTAGAACTTTATGTTACATTTTAAAGTGAACTTCATAGGTGCAATACCTTAAGCAAGAATAGAAACATATTTGTGGTATAATAAAAAATAACCTTAAATTTGTATCAATATGTAAAAATCTATACCAATGTAAAATATTTGTGATGAATAGTTGTCTTTTTACCCTATATTCATAAATTCCCACTAAATGATGACAAACATCCATAACCCACCAAATGACCAAAAACTACCTACCCCATCTCTTGAGAATTGTGGCATTGTGTTCTCTAGATGGTTTCCTGATGTCTGGGGAAGACAGCCTCCCCAGGGGACACTGAGAAAATTGAGATAATGATCAAGTCCTTAGAAAACTAGCTGTAACATTTTTTTGTTCATTCTCTGTGTAATGGAAAAGTGCAAGGCTTATCTGAAGACCTGGCTAGAATAGTCTATGAGACTGGACCATCTCAGCTAGCAGCCTTAAAGTTCTGAATGCAGAACTCTGAGGAAATTGCAATAGAGGCACTCTGAAAGTCTGAATCACCTGAGCCACCCATTTCCATTGGTATCTGGTCCCCTTCCTCTGAAGACACACAAACTTTCAAAGCTAACATACATCTGCCTTAGCACAAGTATGGACTGTGCATTGTCAACAAGACAGCCAAAGATGATTTTTTTGTTGTTGTTGTTTATGTTTGAGCAGGTAAAAGACATCTATCAACTTTATAAGTTTGTTTGGACTGTATAATGAAATCTCTATCCATGCCATATGAAAGGCTGGCATGTAATAATAAGTCATGAGGACTCTGTAACCAACAATATTTATCAGGTCTCATCCAGTCTCCAAATTGTTCCCATGTCAAGGGATCAGCATGTTATACATCACCTGTCCTATAGTTTTTCTGGGTTTATTTCTTTATGCCTATAGCTATAGCCAAGATTTTCAGGAGGGTAGGGGTAGATCTCCCAGTCAACTCTTGTCCTTACTAATTTTGAAGGAATCCACAACCTTTCATTTACTGTGGAAACAAAAGCATAACCTCTCCCCCAATATTTTCTGAATTCCATTTTAAAACTAAGACATCCCTAAAATATCTCATCATCAGCATCATTTATGCCCGGCACTGCTTACGTATGCATGAGCATCCCATTTATGGTTGTTGCTATCCTGTGCAATCCTAGATGTTTGTGTTATTGTCATACCCAAGGTCCCACAGTCTTTCTTTATGTTGTCCATCCCTATGTTTTTCTGGGCCTTCCTTGTTGCCTTATCCCATGCACTCCTCCAAGCAGGGCTATCTTCAGGTATCTGCTGTCATTCATTCTCATAACATGGCCAAAGTACCTCAAGTGCCATTGCTGTATCCTGTAGTTTATCCTGGGTTTGTTTCTTAATGTCATCATTGCTCAGACTATCTCTTCATGTGACCCCTAGAATCCTCCTGAGACACGCCATCTCAAACACATTCAGCTGCTGTTCTGAGGGGCGCTTCACTCCTCAGCTCCAGGTTTCAGAGCTGTAAAGAAGGCAGCTCAATACAAGTGTCTCATATACCTATAATTCTGTTGTTGTCATTATGTCTCTTGCTGACCAAACCTTTCCTAGTGCCTGGAATGTGGCACTCACTATCCCTATCTGCCCCTGGATACCTGAAATAGTTCCCTACTTTGAACAGACGTTTCCTCCCACATAGACAAAGTTGACTGTTTGCTTGAGGTTCTGATTCTTTATTACAATGTTAAAATCCTTGTGTGCCCTTCCCATGTGTTATATCTCAGTCTTCTTGATGTTTACTTTCCCTACAGTATCTAGCGTGGTTTAATCCAGCAGTTCCTTTTACAATCCCATGTCTGTCATTAGCTGCTGCTGTTAACTCACCCAAACTCAAGAAATTTAAAGTCCACAACGCACCATGCAGGATCCAAACTCCCTGTGTATTTCCCATCTATACGTGGCTTATTCTTTTTATTAGTTACTTTCTTTAAAGAATTTACTTAATTATTTTTAGACTGTTTTTTCCTATAACTGTCTATACCCATTTTCTTTTTCTTTTCGTAAGCTCTGATGCACACTGTAACCTTTTGGATTTTTTATTTTTTTATTTTTTATTTTTTATTTTTGCTCTATGCCTGTTTTACTCTGTACCTGTAGTGTTCTCTGACCATGTGAGCCAAACCTTTAACTAGGTCATGAGGACCTAGCACTTGGTTTCACTTCTCCTCTGCTCTTTGAGTGCCTTAAGTTATGGCACTGGCAGAGAGCTGCATTTAACAACCACCCCAATTCTAGGAAGTTGGTGCTTGCACTGTGGCAAGCATCTTTCCTTAATTTACTGTTTCTACTTAGCATGCCAACTGCTCAAATGCACTAATTCACAGCAGCACCTCTTAAGGGAGCCTTAGCTGTTTTTATTCTATTTTGTTGTTTTTCTTTATCTCTTTTTCTTTTTTTCTCTTGTTTTTTCTCCTTTTTTACAGCTTCAGTTTTCTCATGCTTAATGTGCAAATTCAGGCTCCACACTGGGTGCCATTTGTAGTTGGTATTTTCTTTTGTGCACCGACCAGCTCCCAAATAAAGACATGGTGGCTTGTTATTAATTATGAATGCTCAACCTTAGCTTAGACCTGTCCCACTAGTTCTTTTTCCTATTCATCTACACTTTACCTTGGGACTTTTACTTTTCTTTCATTAGGTATTTCTAATGTTCCTGCTTCCTCCGTGTCTGACTGGCTGGTCCCTAGGATATCTTTTTCTTTCTTCTTTCTTCCCCAAACCCAAATTCCTCCTACCACTTACTTTCTCTACCTGGAAGTCACACCTATACTTTCTCAGTCACTATTGGTCATTCAACTTTTGGTTAGACCTATCAGGTGCCTTAGGCAGGTAAGTTAAAATGGAAACATGTCTTTACATAGTAAAACAAATATTCCACAACATAAACAAATGTAACACATACTTGCATAGTTAAACAAATATTCCTCAACAAATGCTTGGTTTATTCTCCAAGTTTTCAGAACAAAGTAAATGATGGATGGATGGATGGATGGATGGATGGATGGATGGATGGATGGGTGGGTGGATAGGTGGATGGACAGATGGATGGATATGGATAGATTATCAATGGAGATAGATAAGTAATAGATTAATCACTGACCAAAAACATGGGCAGAATGTCAGTTTTGCGATTTCTAGATGAAGAGAATGATAGTTTTTTTTGTCCAGTTCTTGAAGCATTATAGTAATTTTGAATTTACCCTGAAATAAGTTAGGACATATTTTTAAAATGTGTTTATATATATTAAAATGTGAATATACCCACTAGAAGTCAAAGGTTTTTTATCATAATAGTCTTAATGTTCCATATGTGCAAGAAAAAACATTCATTTTACAACCCCAAGCCTTAGAAACTATTTCTTTTTATTCAAATCAATACAATAATGAAACAAAATTTTAATGGTGACTAATACACTCCTTTGGGAAAAGCTTGTGTATTCATGAGCCACGTGAATTTCTTTACATTAAATGTACCATATGAATTCCAGATAATATTTTAAATGAGTGCAATTAGAAAATATGCAATGGACTGCTGTTTCTGAAGGCACACAAGACACTCATTTACTGCATCTTAATCCTGGTCTACCTTCCTAACGTAAGTTTAATAGACCTTCAGCCTGAAACGTTTTTTCTCCCATCTACTAAATTATGTGTTCCCTCATGGTATTCTTGCTAGCTTACTAGAGATAGTTCAACATTTATTTAGGGAAATAGTTTTTATTTTCTGCTGAACTTTTGTTTCTTCAAAGTCTGCTAATAATTTTATAGTCTACATTTATAGTATTTGGATAAAATATGTTAACTATTTCTTGTCCTTTTAGTGACCATATAATTTCTATGAGAAAATAGCATATTACCTTGTAAAAGTGTTTCTGCAAAATTTAAGCTTAGAGCTTTTATTGGTAGCAAAAAAATCCTACAGCAATACTGACCTACATTTTTTCTTGATTAGCTTTGTTTTTAGCAATTACATCTCAAACCAGATCTGAAGCTACATTTTTTCCTATGTTACAGTAAACAGGAGGCACTCCTGTTTGTTGTTTCTGTGATCTGAATATGAGGATACACTGTGTCAGCAGCCAGCAGGTGTAAGCAGGAACTCTTAGAAGCCAGACTTCACATACTAGGTTATCCCATACACATAAGGTTTCAGATTTTCCTAAACTGTCTGGTATTTTTAAAAGAAATTTGAAATTTAGAAACAAAAAGTATACAGAATCTGTAGATGAATTCTATTTTTTTACATATGGTTTTTTTTCATAGTCTTACACTGAGTACGAGAGCCATTTTTGGATCTCTGCATTTCTAACTTGTGGGACTTCAACAGGAATACAAAATTATTTCCTCTCATCAGTATCCTGAGTCACATCCAGTCACTTTCATAAAACATTAAATTAATTCTCAGTTAGTTAATTAAATTCCCTATATGTATTTGGACTTGTATCCATCAGCTTACATCGTTTATGTGTGCCAGCTATGGTAGTGTATCTAAAGGTGTAGCCTTAGACATAGTCCCCACAATCAAGTGGACAATGACACAAAGTTCATGTGTTAACAGCTAAATATGAACACCCATTTATGTCTGTTTTTCATTGCAAACTTAGGGTGAAATGTTTCTAACTGCATATTGAAAATGCTTAACGATCCTCAATCATATTATTTCTTATAATAAACCCTGTAGTAGCACTAAACATATCCAATGGAGTTCAGTTTTTCTTGTTATGATCTTTGGGTTTGTCTTGTTTTGTCTTTGTAAATTATTGCATAATTTATTTTTAAAATTTTGTACTTTTTGGAAATATAGTGGGTTAAAAACTATCTGTTGAACACTTCTTACATCTGGCATAGAGTTGAAAATAATATTTAAAAAGAAGAAAATTAGTGCATTTAAATATTCTTTCTTCTTTGGAGAGCCTAAAGGTGACCTATTGGTTCCTTACCCTGGAATTAAGGTAGAGGGGATAGAGTACCTCCTTTCAGGATTCTGAGATACTAAAGAAAAATGATTTCACAGGATATATGTAAATTGTTAAAATAGACACAAAATGATAATAGTAAATTCTGCTATCCTCCTGAGGCAAAAATGCAGTGCTTATGTGTTCTCAGCAACTAAAGAAATTAATGCAGTAGGAGTTTTTAAGCAAAGTTCAAGTCCAACCTAGGCAACATGGTAGGTCCTATGTCAGAGCAGAAAAACAATCAAAATATGCTAAGGTCCTTGTATGTTGCCTTGCCTAGCTTCTGATGTGCCATATGTTCATGTGACTACAGTTATTTTTAGATTTTTTTTTCTGTCCTGGGGATGAAGCTTGGGCAAGTACTTTCCTGCTGAACTGCTTCTTTTTCACTATATACAAATTTTCTCAGTATCAGAAAATACTACTTAAGTAATTCTTAACTTCTCAGCATGTAATACATAGTGGCTTCTGCATAAAAGTACTCATTCTTAAAACCAAAACCTTGGGTTTCTTATTTTTAGCATCCTATTTAGAGTATAATACATGACATTAGCAGCAGTACCAACATGGCATAGTTCAGTAGCCTGTCATAGGTCTACTGCTGGATCTTCAGTAATTTTATACAAAAGAATTTAAATAAGTTGTTTATGCGTTTTTACATTGTTCTGTTCATCAAAGTTTCTTACAACAGAACAACATACTCCTTTCTTTCACAATAAAAGAAAAAAATTGAAACTAAGGCACTGACAAATATCAGCAAGACCAAAACTTCTGATGTTGTCCAGTGAGTAGCACTTACAAGCACTTTCCAGAACCTGCTGTGGCAGAATCGCTTTTCTCCTTTGGTACCCCACACCTGCAGCCCTAAGCTGAATACCATGATAGGTTTTAAAGACCCTGAAACTGTTTCCAACAAAGGAAGTCCCCAAACAAGAATTGCATCCTCAGATTGCTTGCTTGTGAATTTGATATAGTTCTAGATTTGGTTATTGGTGTATGGGCTACTTTTCTACCAGAAGACAGTCAGGCAGGGATGGCTTAAGAAGACTGAAGTCATGTTATGGAAAATTAGCAAAATCCATGGGAAAATGTTTAAATTTGGGAGGTAGGCATACTAATGTCCATAGATACCAAGCAACTACATAAAATGTCTAGATGCTCAGATGTAAGCCACTGTCTTTCCTGCAAAACTCATCGTTAGTTTTACATAATACATTTCAAAGTTTTGCGTTCTTTTTTTTTAAAAAAACCTCTTTTGTTCATGTATCACTTTCACCCAATGTTTGTTCTTTTAGTCTTCATCAGTTAAGTTGAAACCGAAAGAGAGCATCCAGTGCTGTAAAATGGTTTCCACACTTGACATTACTGACATTTTCTTTTCCTTTTTTAATTTTTTTATTTTTTTTTATTTTTTAATAGCGTTTTTTTAAGTTTGTTTGGTTTTTTTGGTGTTTTGTCGTTATTGTTGTTTTCTTGAGACAGGGTTTCTCTGTAGCTTTGATGCTTATCCTGAACTGTCCTCAAACTCATAGAGATCCGCCTGCTTCTGCCTCCCCAGTGCTGGGATTAAGGACATGCGCCAACACTGCCCGGCTTTTTTTTTTTTTAAGAAAAACACTATATTTTTCATTTTACAAATCAATCCCAGTTCCCACTTCCTCCCCTCCTCGCATCTCCTCAACCTACTACCAACCCTACCACCCATCCACTTCTCAGAGAGGGTAAGGAACATTGCTTTGGGGAACGTGCAAGGCTCTCCCTCCTATATCTAGGCTGAGCAAGGTATCCATCCAAGGAGACTAGGTTCCCAAAAAGCCAGTACAAGCAGTCTGGATGAATCCTGGTGCCACTGTCAGTGGCCCCACAATCTGCCCCAGCCATGCAACTGTCACCCATGTTCAGAGGAACTAGTTTGGAGCTATGCTTATTCCTTCCCAGTCTGGCTGGCGTTGGTGAGTTCAGGTAGACTGTTTCAAGTGGGTGTATCCATCATGGTCTTGACCTCATTGCTCTTATTCTCATTCCTTCCACTCTTTAACTGGACTTTGGGAGTTCAGTCCAGTGCTCTGATGCAGATCTCCGTCTCAGTTTCTATCAGTTGTTGGATGAAGGTTTTATGGTGATATTTAAGATATTCATCAGTCTGACTACAGGACAAGTCAAGCCCGGGCACAAGGCCTCTCCTCTATTGCTTAGGGTCTTAACTGGGGTCATCCTTGTGGGTTCTTGGGAATTTCTCTAGTGCCAGGTTTCTTGCTAGCTCTCTCAAACAAAATATATCTTTCTTTGCTCTCATCTGACATTTTTAGATGTGTAACCGTGTTGTCTCGGGGAGGGTCCACAGTGAAAGATGTCCCATGCCCTCAGTACCCTCTGCCCTCTGCCCTCTGGGGCAGCAGCACACATGCACATATCCATTATCATAATCAAGAGGGGCCCTGGGAAGGTCCTTGAATCTGCTTTGAGTCTCTCACTTTCCCTTGCCTCGGTAAAAGTTCTTTGAGCCCCACGTGGTTGGTTTATGTACTTCCTCGCTGTTCATGTTATACTCCAATAAAATGAATTCATCAAAAGAATTCCCTTCAGACTTTGACCATATTTTGTTTAGAGTACAAAGCAGTAGATTGAGAAGCAGAAATAATGCCGTGTCCTTGTTTCATGAGCCAAGAAGCAAATAAGTAGATGCTGCCTCAGACTACTTTTTCTGCTTCTTTCAGTCTAACTGTTAATGTAATGTTGTCTTTCTTGTTATTTCCCCTAATTCTTGTCATCAAAATACAACAAATTATATGAACCTAAAAGGAGGCTGAAAACTTGTCATTGACTCAGCTTCCTCCAATGCTTCTGTTTTCCCTGTCATCTGCCCCTCATGTACAGCACAAGAGGAGCTAAGTATTATCCCTTTTCAAGGTTATGCTTGAGACTGGCTAGCTATAGGAAGGAAAGAGAGTTCGTGCTTGCAGTGACTTGAGTGAGTCTGTGTCTCCTTAGGTTTTTATGGGAGCAAAGGAAACCTACCTATTCTGTCATATTAATTTTACCTGATAATGGTTCTACTTAGAGAGATCTTAATGGTCCTTTAGCCCACCTTTAGGATGAGTCTTTACCTTTCCTGTATTTCTTTTGAAATTTAGAATATATTCCAAGAACTTTAGATAAGCCATTGGATTTCATTTTTCTTCTTGTAAGTCTGCACTATTCACTAATTTATATACTTTTACTTAAGAAATAATAGTTTATCTAAGTAAAGTTGTTTTTTATGTTAATCATGAACTATTCTAAGCAAAGATTAAATAATTTTAAAATCAGTTTTAGGACACTTTAAATTTCTAATAAATTTCAAAGCTGACCTGAATAATATTGTCACTTTTTACATTAACCTCCATAATTACTACCTTGTTTAAAGAGTTAAGAAGCATGTCTTTTCCTAAATTGAACAGCAACATCTCATTTTCCTATTTTAGGTATTTCATATACTACATAAGAAGTTATTGCCTTGTGAGTCTAAAGGCATGATTAAATTTTTTTTCTTTACTTAAGGAGAATAAATAATTCAATTCTTGTCAGGATAGTTTCAATTTTATACTATATTGTGAATACTTCATCAGCAGTTTTAAATAGCTCTTTTTCCCCTTATCAGAAACAAATTTTTCTTCTCTTAATAAGGAAATGTTTTAGTCTGTCTTAAAATAAAAATAGTAATATTGGTAAACTTTTTAAATTATTTTCTTATCTATCTTTGTCTTAATGTCTTTCCCTAATATTCACTATTTTAATTAAAGAACACATATAATAAAGTATAGTTGTGCTTTAACTATAGTAAGTATAGTTATACAGAAAAATTATTAAAAATATGATTAGATGATTGATTTTTTTTTTACTTTTCACTGACCCAATTGGAAAGCAATAGATTTTTTTATATGTGGCTGAACCTTCCTATTGTTACCATTCATAGAGTTTAAACTGTGCATAGTCTTGTATCAGGTGAAAGGAATTGAGAGAAATTGAGTAATATCATAGAAAAATAAAATTAAACATTAGAAGTTGTGATTCTTTATTTTTCATTACTAACATTAAAAGACATATGTCATTGGAAAGAATGGTCTAGAGCGCCTTGACTGAAGTCTGTTTAATTATTTGTTAAACTATAACTTGCAATATAAAAATACTAACTTTTTTAAATTTAAAAGAACACAGAAGTAAAATAGAAGGTTATTATCAATCAGGATGTCTGTTTCTAGCAGTCTATCAGGTCATTTACTCTAAATATCTTAACAAAACAACCGAGTCCACCATGGGGCAGCAAATCATTAATGCATCAGTGCATGCCTGAAATCCCAGAGCTCATGAGGCTGAACCAGGAAGATTGTGGGTCAGCGACTAGCCTGAGTTTTGTTATTCACTTTTCTCATTGATATGATCCAAAAGGAAACTTAGTGAAGTAAGGATATACTACACACTGAGGTTACTCCATGGTTGTCTAAAGATCGTGACAGTGGCAACTAGCAGAGGTACATTGCGTTCAGTCAAGAAGAACAGGGCAATGAATACTAGTGCTCAGCTCCCTTTCTCCTTATTCAGTGGAGGATCCAAGCCCAGGGACTGGTACCACCCTTCTTTAGAGTGATTATTTCCATCTCTGTTGACAGAGGTTTCTGTCCCACCCTGTCATGCAACCAACAGCCCCAAAGAAACACACAGAGGCTTACATTAACTATAAACTTGTTGGCCTATTAGTTCAGGCTTTCTTATTAACTAATTCTTATATCCTACCTTAACTAATAATTCTTGTCTGTGTTAGCCATGTGGTTTGGTACCTTTTATCAGTGAGGCATTCTCATCTTGCATTCTCTACATCTGGGTAACAACTGCAGACTGAGCCTATCCTCTTCCCTAAATTCTCCTGATCTGGTTGCCCCGCCTATACTTCCTGCCTGGCTATTGATCAATCAACATTTATTAAAACAATATAAGTGACAAATCTTTACAGGGTACAAAACCATTGTCCCACAGCACTTCCCCTTTTTTTTCCAAAACAAGAACTCCAAATCTAATCTCCATTGTTTAGCTTTCTTCCTGGCCATATTATCCATAGCAACTTGTAACTGGCACTCTGAACAAAGACGAACATCCAGAATCCATTTTTTGGGAATGTGGGTTTAGTTTTTCAGTCTGCTCCCTGCTGATTGGGGACACTGATAATCTTATAGGGACCCAAAGAAAATTTAGGATTATGATCAAGTCCTGATTGGAACATTCTGTGAGACTTGATCATCTCAGTCAACAGTTTTATAGGCTGTTCTGGTTGTAGAACTCAGAGGAAACTCCAACAGATGTTCTCTGAAATTTTAGATCATCTGGGCCAACTGCACCTTTTAGAGATTCTTCAGGGGGTCTTCCTTGATCAAACCTGATTTTTCTTTACCCAGAATGAATCCACAGCCTCTCATTTTCTCTGGAACCAAAAGCAAAACCTCTTCTCCAAAGTAACTTATCTTTTGACTTAAATTTTGAAGTCAAGGTGTTTTCAAAATATATATGTTGGATTAATCCAGCAGCATTTATAATCAAATGTCTTTTAGCAGCTGTTACTCCTTCCTCAGCTTCCTTCAAAGACAGCAGAATAACATACATTACCCAGATTCTCTGTGTAGTTTCCATCTTTACATGACTTTATTTTAAACTTTATTTCTTTTTTTTTAGTTTTTTGAGATAAGGTTTCTCTGTGTATCTTTGGCTGTCCTGGAACTCACTCAAGACCAGGCTGCCCTTGAACTCACAGATATCCGCCTGCCTCTGCCTCCCTCCCAAGTGCTGGGATTAAAGGTGTGTGCCACCATACCCAACTACTCTTTTTCTTTTTTTTAAGGACTTTATCCTTTTTCTTTTTCTCTCCCAAGCCTTCGTACATTTTTAACACACTGTAAGCCATTTAGAATTTTTCTTCGTCTGAATCTATCTTTATTATATATTTTTCTTTTTCTGATCACTTGAGTCTTTAATTTGCTAAGTGATATGGATAGTATTAAAACTGTGACTTTAACGGATGGATCCACCCCATTCCTTAGCTTTCTGAGACTCTAGCTTCATGGCAGAAGTACTGGCAGGAACCATGTTTATTGCCACAACTCTATGGAGTTTCAAGTTCCCTGCCCTGCCACCACCAAAAAGCATGCTGTTGGCTGTTCATAAACACCGTTTAAGTGCTTTGTAGCAGATCTATTTAAAAGGGCTGCAAGGTTTTTACAGCTAAAGCTGTGTCAGGAAACCTCTATTAAATGAGACATGCTTTCCTCTAGCAAACAGAGCCCACCTGAGAAAATGCTGCTATCAAGATGCCATGCTTAACTTTGTTCTTTTGTGTCTAGAATTAGTTCCCAAACTCTCTCCGGTTTTATTTGGATATTGTCAGCATTGGCGCCATTTCGTTGACTGAGGTTCTGTCCCGCCAGGTCCTGCAGTCATTTAGCCCCAAAGAAACACACAGAGAGCTACATTAATTATAAACTCGTTGACCAATTAGCTCAGGCTTTTCAATTACAGACTACAGTATAGAAGTTTCATAAAAACCAGACTACCAAACCATTGAACCTGTTTGGGCAACTTGTCTCCCGGTTTTTATGGAATTTCTATTAATCACTGTACTGGTAGAAGTAATATATGACAATTCTGTTTTGGTATTTCTAATAATTGAGTGCTTTATTCTTTGGATAATAACCATTTTGACTAGGTTGAGATGAAATATCCTTGTGGTTCTGATTTTCACTTTTTTCATCTATAACAATATTGAACATTTTTATATGCTTGTTTGCCATTCTTATTTCTTCATTTCAGAAATGATTGTTTAAATCCTTTGTCCCTTTTATTAAATAAATTCATTTTATTACTTTCTTTTTTATTTATTTTTTTAATTTTACATGCTAGCCCCTCCCTTCCTTTCTTCCACCCCCATGTCCTCTCTCTCATCCCTCATCCACTCCTCAAAGGAGGTAAGACCTCCGCAAAGTCTGACATACCAAGTTGAGGCAGGACCAAGCCCCTGATCCCTGTATCAAGGCTGAGCAAGGTATCCCACTCTAGGGAATGGGCTCCAAAAAGCCAGTTTATGCACCAGCTTTTAAATGTGATGGAACGTAAAATCAGCTATCTGCGTGATCTGACAGGGGCACCACAGAAAGACCAAGCCATACAGCTGTCACCCACATTCAGAGTACTTAGTTCAGTCCCATGCAGGATCCCCAGCTGTCAGTCCAGAGTCAGTGAGCTCCTGCTAGCTTGAGTCAGCTGTCTCTTTCTAATCATGATCCTGATCCCCATCCCCTTACTCATAGGATCCCTCCTCCTTTTCTTCAACTGAACTCCAGGAGCTCAGCCCAGTGTTTGGCTGTGGGTCACTGCATCTGCTTCCATCAGTTACTGGATGAAGGCTCTATGATGACAGTTAGGGTAGTCACTAATCTCATTACAGGGTGCCAGTTCAGGCACCTTCTCCACCATTGCTAGGAGTCTTAGCTGAGGTCATCCTTGTGGATTGCTGGGAATTTGCCTAACACCTAGTCTCACCTTGCCCCGATAATGACTCGCTTTATCAAGATATCTCTTTCATTGCTCCCCTCATGATTTTACTATTTTCAAATAATGGGTTTATAATTTGCTATTTCTTTCTTTCTTTCTTGTTACTGTTGTACTTATTAATGTTCTGTTTGTTTTTATCTTGTTTTTAAGCTTTTAAATTTGATGTAACGTAAAATCAGCTGTTTCCGTGATCTGCTTCTATCTAGCTGTGTCTTCACCTCTCACCACATCTCACCTCACTCAATGTGGGCTTCCTGCCCTGTTCTCACCCAGGCACCAGGGATCTTTATCTGTCATGCCCAGGGGACATGTTTTCATTTTTCACTGCTCTTTTACATTCATGACAGCTTTCTCCAACAAATATTATACTCTTCTATTTACTTGAATTTGCCCCCCTACACTGTGCTTATAATCTAGATATTCTTGCTTTTTTACTGTTCATATTTTTAAGCTGTTCCTATACCACTCGCCCCTTAAATACTGTTATTTCCAGATTCTATACTTAGTAGTTTTTCACCCCTCTATGCCAGCCTTTGTCATTTCAACTCACATAAGCTGCTGGTTCCAGAATTACTATTTTCTGTCTCGTTTATATAGGCGTGATGTTTGTGATATCTAACCTTGTCAGTGAGACTAGATTATGAGTCACCATGGAAACGTACTTTTGGGTGTATCATGAGGTTACTAGAAAATTTTAAATGAAGAGGAAAGGCCCACCCTGAATGCGGGTAGCAGCCTCCCCTGGATTAAGGTTCTGGACTGCATATTAAGGAGAAAATGAACGGACAGCAGCGTAGATCTCTACTTTCCTTCTGTTTTGGATACAATATGACAATGGCTGTGATAGACTGCTCTCCCCAAGTGTAAGACAAACAAACCCCTCCTTAAATTGCTCTTGTCAGGTATCTTGTCACAGCAACTAGAAAAGTAACTAATATAATAACATTTGGGCATTTCAAAAATAAACAAAGCATATCATCCCTACTCCCAATTTTATCCCTCCTGTGATTTTGTTTGATTTGTTGGTATAGTGTTAAATAGTCAGGCAAACAAGTTGGAAAACTTAATAAGACTTCTTAAGCTCAAAGTTGTAAATCACATACTACCATTCCCCGTTCCATGCTCAGAAGAGATAAATGACTTCATGTCACACATGTGATGGTTCCTCTTCCGTTCTCATAATACACACATGCTTTCCATAGAAGGAGATCCTTGTATGTTGGATGGCATCGCATAATTCTTTTGAATGCTGCTTCACGCAACCACTGCCTATCAATTAAAACTCGTACCCTACTTCTGCTCCACGGTGTTGCCTCTGCAGTTACCTTTAGGACTATATCAAAGAACTTTTTTGCCAGCTGGCCCAATAAAAGTTACCCAGAGAAGAACATACAGTGGAAGAGGGTAAGAATGGGATATGTAAAACCAGTGGCTGCATAGTGTGTTAATAGCTTTCTAGTATTTTTATCCCTGGGGTCACCCACTAACCCTTGTTAGTTCCCCTATATTTTTGCCTTTACCTTTGTAATATTTCTGCATGTTACCCAGTTTTAATATATAAACTTATTTTCTCCTAAACTACTGATTAGTAAAACATGTAAGGTCACAATTATTTGCCATGGTTTTCCTAAAGTCTTATTTCATCCACAGACGTAGCACAGCCATGTATTAAAATTATCTTAAGTACAAGTGTACCCACTCCTTTATTTTCAATTTGAAAATCCTAGCTAAAGCACTAAATAAAAAGTTGAAAATAAGAGAAGTGTGCAGTTCAAAAGAATTAATGTTGAAGTAAGCTATTTAGCAATGGTTGTCAACCCCTAACAAATTGATTACATGGTCAGCTAGATTGTATTTGACTTCATACTTCTCTGATTAATTCATGAATGTGTATCTTGACCCATGCTTCTGCCTTCTGATCCTTATAATTTAAGAAATTATACATTTTTGTTTTATTAATATCTTTCACATAATAGATTCAAATGGAATTCTAATATATAAAAGAAACTAAAACTGGTTCTAGTTAAAGAAGGGTTAACACCTAAGATATTACAGAAAAATTGCTTCTCGGCATCTACTAGCAGTGTTTGAACTGCTTGCCTTGTCTCTCTCCCTAGCTCTCACTCTGCATTGCACACAGACATCCTCACTTGGTCTTTGCTGTCATACATAGCAAATAGTAAATAGGCTGCTCCATTTACTCTCAGAAAGCCTGTCATACCCATACCCACCACCATAAGAAGAAACTGGTTATAATGAGATCCTGGCTTCCATTTCATCAAGGCAGAATGGTTTCTCAATAAAGGTTCTTTCTTCTTTCAAAGGCATCTGTAATTTCCATCTGTTGTGGAGATTAATTTGTTCTCACTTTTTATCCTCAAAAAGATTTGCTAAATGAAACATGGAAAATACCTAGTTTGTCAGAATACTGTATATTAATGTAGACTAAATGTCATTCTCTGATAAATGAGTTCCCCTTTGCCCTTTTACCAATTATGTTGTATGACTAGATGTACTGAACTTGTAGTTAGCCAAAAAAAAAAAAAAAATCCTTACCCTATATACTATAAATGGCATCTCTCTTATTTTCCATTTAATTTCCTTATAAAGCAATTTTTAAATGTTTGTTCTATATCTATCCTTCTAAATCCTTATATTTTTGCAATTGAACTTGTCTTCATCCTTATTAATGAAAATGTTACTTATTTGGGTAGACTTGGAGTAGTATAGAATTCTAATAGCAGGTTGACCTTGAACATGGAGTCATAGATCTGTGTTACTCAAATAATAAAAGTTCATTTGACTTTTGAATTATTTAGCTCCATTTTGTCATCTAGGTGACAAAGAAGCTTTTTAATTGATTTGAATTCTTATGTGTGGACTTGTGTATGCATGATGTGTATGTAGACACACGTGTGCTACATCATGTGGGGGGTCAGAGAATACTGTTCTGTAGTCTCCTCACACCTTTGTGTGTGCTCTGAATATCAGCTCAGGTCACCAGTCTTCCATGGCAAATGCTTTACCTGATAAACCATCTCACCTACCCATTGACTTGGCCAATTCTTTTTTTATATGTAATTCGTTTATTTTTATCTTATATGCATTGGTGTTTTGTCTGCATGTATGTCTGTGTGAGATCTTGGAGTTACAGACAGTAGTTAGCTGCCATGTGAATGCTGGGGATTGAACCTGGGTCCTCTGAAAAAGTCAGTGCTCTTAACCACTGAGCCATTTCTCCAGCTGCCAAGGCCAATTACTACTTTAAAATGAAGTCTACTGTGACTAGAACATTTTTCAGAGCTGCTAGCCAATCATACTTTCACAAAATGAAATTAGTCTGACACGATTTGTTCTTTTGAAGCCAAACTATCTCATAAATGTCGCTGACTTCCTTTCTAAGTGCATGCAAAACTATCTTCTCATTAATGCCCTGTCACAATCTTGTAGGCTGGAACCAGTCTGCTGTATAGTTTCTGCATTTTTTTTCTTGAAATAAAAGCAATAGAAAGTGTTTCATCTAATCTTCTAAATTCTATTCCTATGGTTCATCAAAGATTACCATCAATCTAATCATGTCACCTTCAGCTTCTCTAATTTGTTTCTTTCAGGAAATCATCTGGATCGAGATGACTTGCATAATTTAAAATAAAAAAAACTACTACTATTGTTTCACCTCTTTAACTTGTGACTTATTCCTTTAAACTGAAATAATTTTAGGCTTAGACTAGGAAAGACTTCAAAACTGGTGTGCAGCTTTTCCCCATACCCTTTACCTACTCTCTCCTATATTAACACTTACAAAAACACACCCAGTTATCAGAAACACATTCCAGCAATTTCATCACTTAGAGGTAGAAACAGGAAATTTAGGCCTTCTGAGCTACATGAGATCCAGTCCCAAAAGAAAAGAAAGAACACATTTTGATGTTTTAACATATGTAAAACCATCGCCACAGTTAAAATAATAGCCGTGCATATAACCACCAAATTTTTCTTAATATTTTTCCTTAATCTCACCCCTTCTACTTTTCCCTCTCTTATTTTCTGGCACTGTATCTTAGCTTAAATTTTCTCATATTTTATATAAAAAGAATAATAAAATATATACTTCCAACCATTTGATTTATTTTATTCAATGTAATTGTTTGAGACTTAGTGCCACTGTTTTATGAAAAACTAAGTTTTTTTCTATTATATTTACCTATATAGAATAGCACAACTACTGTATTTTACTGCTGACCTATTTATGAATATTTAGAAGTCTTCCATTTTGGAAATTACAAGTAGCTTTCCTTATTGTTGTTATTTTTTCTTTTAATAGCTCTTCACAATTTTATTAGCATTTATTCATCATACATTTTGTTAGCATATATTCATCTAAAGCAATGAGTTGCAGAATATTTTCATTCAAGTAGATCATACACTATGACCATATTTACCCTCTTTCCCTATGCTGATATTTTTTCTTTCTTAATATTTATTTTTGTTTTTTCCTTACTTTTGTGTATGTCGGGAGGGGGTGTGTTCACATAAATGCAGATACCCACAGAAGCGAGTTGAGGACCCTGTATCTTCTGGAGCTGGAGCTGCAGACAGTAGGGCGTTGCACAGAGCGTGTTTTGGAACTGTTCCCAGGTCCTCTGCAACAACAGTATGTGCTCTTAACCACTGAGATTGCTGTCCAACTGCAGTCCCAAAATAGTCTGCCTTCTCCTTCTATGTCATATGTGTAGATTATCCTTTCATATGTGGAACCTGTAATACACACACACACACACACACACACACACACACACACACACACACACATCTTCAGGCTGCTACTGTAAAAGCAGCAGTAACTGATAAGAGATCTTAGCTCCAGGGCTGAGTTCACTGAGCTACACTGGGGCAACAGCAAAGAGCTTCTTCAGGACCCCTGCGTAGAAGCTCTTTCAGCAGGCTCAAGGTAGCTGAGCTGCATTTCCAGAGGGCAGTACAGCTTCACAGTGTTGTAAGCATCTTGCACCTGATGCTTGTTTTGAGGGCAAAGTTCAATATTGAGGAGGGTCATGGAAAGATGATGAGACCAGGCACTGTCTGGTAGGTCCCTGCAAAGAGGCCCTGAAAAGACCCATTTCGTGGACCTTTGAAAGTAAAACGTCAGTTTCAGTGGAGACCCCAGAAGATGCCACAATTACAGGACATCTGCCAAAGAAGCTGCAGGTTTGGAGTGGCACCAGCCTAAGCCTGTGAGAGAGTTGTGTGCACCACAGGCAGAGCTGGAAAGGTGAGGCTACCTAAGCCATTTGGAACACAGATGATTACATTATAGTCCCCAGATGTTAGACATGGAGCTGCAGGATTTGGTATAATTCCTGCTAGATTTTGATTTGATTTGACTTGATTAGTCCCTGTTCTTCACTTGTCCTTTCCTTTTGAAATATATAAAATGATTTACTCTGTGTCATTATATACTAGGAGTATATAACCTGTTTATCTTCTTTTAATATTTTCATTAGTTCTTTGAGAATTTAATGTGCATTTGATCATGGTCACCTGTTCTCCCCTACCTCCTCCTATATCCATTCCCACCAAACTTTATGTCCTCTTTCTTTTATTTTTAAACACAAGACCAGTTTGTACTGCTCAAATACTCTTGAGGGTGGGGATCACCCCCGGATCTACTTACCAGGCATCACACCCATAATCAAAACGGACTCTCCTTCGAGTAGTTACCAGTTGCCAATAGCTTCTCAGCTAGAAGTGAGACATCATGCCTATTTTGTTCCCCGTCTCTATGCTTGGATTTTATCTAGCTTGTGCATGCTGTCACAACCACTGTGAGTTCACTCTCACAATACAACTACACTGCTGTGTCTATAAATACCCTGTTCGGTTTGGAAAGCACGGCTTTATTGTGCTTTCTACCACTTCTAGCCTTTTCTGCCCCCCTCTCCCATAATAATCCCTGAGCTTTGGAAGGAGGGGCTGTCATATA